>NW_007727189.1:275342-321420 GCF_000696425.1 Galeopterus variegatus
GGAAAGTTTTTTTTTTTTTTTTTTTTTTGTCTTTTTTTGTGTCCGGCAACGGATCGCAACCCTCAGTGTCGCACCCGCACCGGACCGGGACCGGCAACGGGATCGCAACCCCCGGCGTTGCTCCCACACCTCGCTCAGCCAGTGAGTGGGAACCGGTCTGTATGTGGGATCCGAACCCTCGGCGGGAGCGCCACCACGCCCCCAAGCGGTGCACTGTAGCAGTGCGCCACCGGGCCGGCCCAGGAAAGTCTTTTTAACAGAACAAGAAATATTAACTATAAAGGGAGACTTGTCAAACAATATGTTACTAAACTAAGAGCTTCTACTGGTTTATAATTCTTTCATACATTTTTAAAAGCTGTTAAGCAATATCTCCTAAAGCTGAGTATATGTAAAATATGACTCACCACTAAAAATATATCCCAACAGAAGTTCATTCATGTATCATCAAAACATGTTGCAGAACTTCAGTGAAAGCACTATTCATGACACCCCATATTTAAATATGCTCACATGTTCATCAAGAGAGTAATACTTAAAAATTAATTGTTTGATATTCACACAATTGAATTCTACCACCACCAATGTGTGAAAATGCAAGTAAGTTTTAAAACAGGGATTTTAAAAGCCAGATATAAAACAATTCATGCTGTGTACTTCCATTTATATAAGGTGAAAGTGATCTATGCTGCTGGATGTCATAATAGTGAATATTACTGGGGATAGAATTTGGGAAGGGTAGAAAAAGGCATCTGGAAGGCTGACAATATTGTTTTCAGATATAGGAGCTGCATGCAGAGGTGTGTTAATTCTGTGAAATTTTATTGAGCAGTACAGTGCACGCCTGACTAGTGCATTAAATTTTTTTAAAAATACATGTCAGCAATTAAAAAGTCAGCTTGACAAAAGTAAGTAGACTGGTATTCAATGCCTTATATTATCAGGGTGGAAGTTAAAGGTATTAAATAATTTTATACTGTGATTAGTTTTTCAAAATATGTTATAATTTCCAGGTTGAAATCTAAGAGATACTAAACATACATCACTCAAACAAAGAGGGAGATACAGAATTGTGGAAATAAATTAACACAAAAGACATCAACATAGAAAGAAAAGAAAAGAAAACAGATGTCATAAAGAGCACATAAGTTGGTAAATGCTTCTGAAATATGCCTATAATTGTATGAAACATATAATATTAATTTCTCCTGTTAAAGTCAATTATTGTGTGAGTATATTCATTTGGATATTTCTTTAAAATATATAGCTGAGACCTAAAAATAAATGTAAAAAAAATACTTTCCATCTATTTCACAAGTTAATCAGCTAGAACAGCAAGAAAATGTAAAATAGATTTTATGTTAAAGCAGTTTGTCATTGTTGAAATTAGTATTATTTTTTAGTCTGAAATTTACATTTTGATGTCCAATTTTCCAGTATTTTTGCTTGATGAATAATAAACATATTCTAAATAATACACCATGTACATGCACACATACATATACATATATACACATGCACTTATTTATAATATACAAATGTATGTGTGTATATATCACTACTTTCTTGTGAAATGACTGTTCATAATTACATTTACAATTATTTGGGGATGAGTGAATAAAGAGCTGTACAATATGCAAAAGCTTTCAATTTATATTTTTCTTATAAAATCAGGGGTTTTTCTATTCCTTACCCAGGCAAAGCAGAGCCTGGATGCACTGAAGTCACACCTCAGGAGCAGAAAGGGGCTGACGGCTGGAAAACACCCAGCAAATAGAGCAGCACTATTCACCAGGAATGAGTTGGGATTATTAATAACAGACAAACAAACCTGAAACATGCAGGAGAGGATATAAAAGTAGACAAAGGTGCTCACCAGCAAAAGGATGTTTTTGGTAGCTCTAGACTCAGGGGAGGACCTGGGGGAGGCATTGGTCCTGTGAATGTGTTGAACCCGCTTCTTGTGCCTGTACAGGATGAAAACCATAAAGCTGGAGGCCCAGAGCATGAGCCCCAGACACGAAACATCAAGGAATGACAGCAGTGCTGCATACAGAATGTCTCTGGTTTTGCCATGAGAAATGGAAGAACAGTATCCAAAGTCTTTTTGGCTCGTGAAGTTTTTATTGCTCCATTTTCCAGTCACATACAGAGGAAAAATAACATTTGTAAGCATGTACAGGATCCAGCTTAGGTATATGGAGGACTGAATGTACTTGGGAGCTTTTACTTTAAGCTCTGCCAACCTAGAGATACTGGGGCTGATTGTGATGGCCTGGAAAACACTCAACAGGCAGGTGCTGCTGATGGACACTCCCCTGCCCACTCGGTGAAGATAGAAAAGAAGTTTGCATCCAAAATCACTGAGGAAATCTTTCAACCCAAAAGCTGCCATTGTCTGGGTCACTCCTCTACAGAGGAGCGTTAAGAAATTGGCTACACTGAGGTGCGTTAGAATCAAATCTGTGGACCTTAACTTGCACCCAGTGAAGTAAAGGAAGAGAAAATGGCAAAGAAGATGAAAGTTCCCCCAAATTCCAACCATAGTCTGTGATAAGAAGATGATTCCTATTGCCACATCACTGGCGGCCATCCCATCAGTCCCCAGCCTTCTGAGCCACGGGGTCCTGCATGTGAAGAGGCAGGGGCTAGAGGTATCATGCCGATGGAAATCCAGTAGTCTCCATTTACTGCTAGTTCCCTTTGACAAGTATTTACCTATTTTTTTTTTTTTTTGACTAAGAAGAGTCCAAGGGTTGAATGTATAACTTGTAAAGAGCACTAATAATGTATAAAGTGTTATGAAGGCACTTCACACGGTCATTTCTCCATTCTTCGTAATCCATGAGGCAAACAACAGTAGGACTTCACTCCTAAGGAGAAGGAGAATTTAGGCACAGAGAGGTGAAGTATTTGTCTAAATTCATACACTTGTTAGGGGAAGTGGGGTCTTGGACTATCCAGGTGGTAACAAAGAGAATGCAGTGAACCACCACGGTCTAGTAAAAAGCTAGTTGTCTCTGTTCTGCAATAATCCAAATCTATATTTTTGTTTTACACATTGACATTTTCCTTTAGATTGATGGTATTTCATACTTTTTGTTCAAATGAGCTTCCATTTGTAAAGATTTATTCGAAGGCCAATATCAATTATGAGGGTAACTTTAGACATCTTAATCAATGTCGATGCACTGATGACAATATAATAACTACAGTAACCTGCCCTATAACAAGTCATCTGTAATGACGCAATAATAGCTTGACATCAGGACAGCTACAGAGTCATTTACTTTTATGTTAAGAACATATTTAAAATGGCACCTATCACAAGAATTATTGAAAATCACATGCCATGTACAGAACTTTGGCACATAAAACACCAACGAGTATGTGATGAAACAGCATAAGGGAGAAACAAAGTGATTAATTTCAGGACACATATCTATCTATTTACTAAGACGTGAGTTAAGTAAACTATTAGCAATGAAGCAAGATTTGTGAATGATATTAAAATAGCAACCATATATGAAAAATGGCAGATGGATGCTGTATAATCTTTTGCATTTAAAAATTTGAAACAGCAGATTTGGGGCCATTATTAGAATATATATATATTTAACAGACTTATCATTCAGAGCAGTTTTAGGTTCACAGTAAAATTGAACAGAAAGTAATTTCCCAGGTAGCCCCTGCAAATACGCCTTCACTTTCAAAGCCTCCTTCACTTTCATATTCCCATACCAGTGTGGTACAATTGTTACAAATGAGGAACATGTTATTAACAGGTGAAAACAATATGATATATTTCTGACAGGTGCTGTCAAAAACTCAAAAACATGATATTAAGTTTTCCTTAAATGATCCTTATCTAGCTTTTAGAGAGAAATGGCCTCACCGTAATCATATACTAGTGATGTTTTCGTATTGATATAAAATTACTGTTTTCATTAATCACATCATAAACCCAGACTCAGAGACAACTTTCTATTTAAGAAATTACCATTCAGATGCACTTTCTATATAAGACTAGATGGTTCCCACTGATTCTATCTACACTTTACTAAAAGCATGGAGACATCACAGGCACACCTCTAGTAATCCTGAAAATTTACTTTGGGTTCCCTGGAATGTAGGCTGAACAGCAGATTGATTTTAGAACAACATCTTTAAAATCTTAACACCTTAAAAATCAGTTTTTATTATTAATCAGATTAAACCACCACAATCATTGTCAGTGAGGATTACATTAAATTAAGATAGGAGCCAACAGAAATTGGTGAAGAAACTAGACCCTCATTTCTCTTTAGCAGCCAAGCCCCTTCCCCAGGAATATTTTCTCTCTCCAGTGAGGCTTTAGACTTGATAAGGTTTAATCCAGAAGAATCCCTTTTTCCCATATGATCACTTATTCAGACTCTTGACATGGGTTTTCATTTACAGACTCTGCCTCTAACACCAAAATAGAAAATACTCACCGACTCTTTCTCTTTAACAGAGTGGTGAGCTCTGTGTGATGATCACTGTGGCCAGTGATTGTGTGGGAAGGAGGCAGCCAGACCTTGAAATATGGCTTTTGTGATTTTGTGACCTCACCTCCCTTCAGAACTGCAATTATCATCTCACCTGTGGTAGCAATGGGAGTGCAGGCTTGTGAGCTAAAAATATTTTTGAAAACTATTTTCACAGTTGGTAATTATGAGAACCAATTACAAGTTTCTCGCTAGTATTTCTTTCTTTCTTTTTTTTTTTTTTTTTTCCTCCCTTCAGAACTGCAATTATCATTTCACCTGTGGTAGCAATGGGAGTGCAGGCTTGGGAGCTGAAAATATTTTTGAAAACTATTTTCACAGTTGGTAATTATGAAAACCAATTACAAGTTTCTCGCTAGTATTTCTTAAGGGACTACTGGAGTATTTGTGAGAGGCTCTTACTTTTTTATGATTCCTAGAGGCAGACAGGGTCTCACATGGAGGGATGCAGGAAACACTGAGGTCTGGTAGGTAAGGGACTGGCAGTGACGTATTGTAAGTCCCATTGTTCTTTGCTTCCCTGAGAAGTTGTTCTGCTCAAAGTCTAATTCTTGACCATTTTTTATTTTACTGACCTGCACCATCATACAAGTTAATAGCACTGAAATACAATGAGACAACACCTTGGAAGGATGTTCAAAGAGATGAAAGTAAGTAAAGAACACGATGCTGATCATTTATACTGGATATCATTGCACTCATCTCCACAAATCCAACTCAATTAATTTGGATGCATTTTTTATAATTCAACACCAATTAATTTAGAAATTTTGTAAGAAAATCTTTTTTTTATCATTCTTGAACCCCATTAGTAACAGGAAGTAGACAGGACAGTATTCATAGAAGAAACAGAAAGTTATAAAAGAGTCACTCACCAATAAATACAACAGGATCAGATGTTTTAACAAATCAAGTCTACCATTTCTCTATCAGATAAGATACCACTACTTAATTTAAGAGTATCAAATAGATACCACAGAAAACAGACTCCTTTCCATGATTTGTAATTCTTCCAACCCTGCAATAACCTAACAAGGACAATATTTACAATATATAGTCTTAAAAGTTAATGTGAGCTTCACCAACTTGAGTCAAAACCTGTGGTCAGGAAGTGAGAGTGCTTGGGGGGAGTTACACATCGTTGTGTAAAAGAAAGAGATGAAAAAGAGAAAACAGAAAAGGGTGGCTTAGGAACAAGATGGTGGTGCAGATCTTGGATTGTTGAGGGGACAGAGAGAGCAGGAGAAGAGAGAAGGCAGAGAGATAAACAGAAAAATGTTGTCAAATACCAAAAAAGGGCCAAAGTGTATTGCCAGGTTTGAGGAGACAAGGGGGCAAAATGTCAAGGAAAGTTAAGGGTAAGGGGCCTAGTAGATGCTGGGGAAATAGGGGTGAGTGGTGTCATGGGAATGAAGGGGCCGATAGGGATAGGAAGCTGTGAGGAAAACGGAGTTAGTTTGGTCAGGCCCCCTCGCCTCATATCTGGCTGGGTGTGATTCAGCACATCCTCTGTAAACAAGTTACGTGAGAGTAGAGTTAGTGCACATGCACGCCCAGGTACCCCGTGGCATGTTGCCACCATTTTGTGTACTCTTCAGTATGGAAGGCGGCTGCTCTGAACCGCTGGTCGGCAGAGCTCGTATCTAAAAATAAAGCACGTCCACTTTGCCAGTGGCTGCTCAGTTTGTCTTTCAAATACCTGGCTCAGGACCTACACAGGATGGGGTAGAAGAGTCTGTGATCCAGCCCGACAGAAGTCAATGGGCAAAAGTGGTAATGGTCAACGGTTGGTAAAAGTCACAGGAGATTTAATGTCTATGAGTTATTAAAAGACATGGTTAGGGG
Source organism: Galeopterus variegatus (assembly GCF_000696425.1). Classification (NCBI taxonomy): domain Eukaryota; kingdom Metazoa; phylum Chordata; class Mammalia; order Dermoptera; family Cynocephalidae; genus Galeopterus; species Galeopterus variegatus. The sequence continues at coordinate 281,717 of NW_007727189.1, forward strand.
GACTAAGGGGAATGTGTGTGGGGTAGGGAGATCCTGGAAGTAGATTGTGTGGTCCAAGACAGGTATAAAGTGTGGGAAAACAAGGTATAGCCTGGGAGAGATAAAGAGGATGAGTGAGCTAAAGTGCCCAGGAGAACTAAGAGTAGCAAAGGCAATCCAAGAAAAGCTGAGTTAAAGGATGTGTACTACTAGATTTCAAGACTAATTATGAGGCCACAGTGACTAAAACCATGTGGCATATGAGTAGGTGCAGAATAGGCAAAGACATCGGAGGAACAGAAGAAAGGGTCTTGATTTAGGTCTACACATATAAAAAATAATAATTACTACCGTTATTATTATATGTCCAGGAGAAAGAGTCAGAAAAAAATAGGGTTGGGTGTGATGGGTTTGGGGTGTGGATTGGGTTCATGGGCAGTTGAAGATGCTTGAGAATTGAGATTTGGACATTTGGTGGTGTGAGGCATAGAGGACATGAGGAATGTACTGAGATATTGAAATTGGAAGTGAATGTACAGCAAAGGATAAAGGTAATGAATGATTTGCAGGGGTGATGGAAGGTCAGAGGGTTGCACCGAGGTGCTTGGTATAGGGATCACAGAGGGAAAAATTTTGAAAAAGTCACAGGATTGAGGTGTGTTGTGGAGGGGAGGCAATATAGAAGTCTAGGATGGTTCGATGGAGGCGAGGAGTGGGTGGGATTTAGTAGATGGCTAAAACTCACAGGTGGAGGGATGAAGGATACAGGGGGAGGGATAAATGTTGAGGGAGAGGAGGGATGGAGCTGAGGATGATGAAGGTGGCAGAGGGCAGGTTGGAGGCCACTATTTGATTTCCCTATTTATTAATTCCCTCATTTATGGTCAAATCTCAACAGTCATGGACAGTTTCTAATTGCAACTCAGGAGGCAAAAATCTTGCTTGTACAAAATTCCCCTGAAACCCCTAATATAGAACATACAGTAAGGACCAACATTTAAAATTTTGGGTAAACAACACTCAATAGCATTTTTTCTCTTCCTTCAGTATGGCTGTCCAGGATGAGTCATTGGCAGGTCTGGCAGAAGAGGTTGTTTATTGGTATCTTGTATGCATGTGTTGGAAATAGGTGCCAGTCCATCCTGTCCCAACTTCTGCATAGTCTTGAAGAAATTTTACACCTCAACAACTTTTGAATCGCAGCACTGACAGAGTGAAAATTTATATTTTTTTGTTTTGGAATTTATAAAGTACGACATAGGTGGAATCACATTAGCAAGATGGTGCATCCCCGGTCTGGTACGGGGGCAACACTGAGGGTTGCGATCCGTTGCCGGACACGGAAAAAAGAAAAAAAAAAAGATGGTGCAATAGGAGATTGCTGCCTTCATCCTCTGCAAAAGCATTGTTTTTTAAAAAGAAAATGTAATTTTATTAATATTATTTTTTTACATTCTGGGATGTTCTTGTGGAGCAGTTGGGAGGGAAGAGGAGAGGAGAAAAGGGAAGGAAATGGGATGAAAGAAGGAGAAAGGAGGAAGAGTGGGATTGAGGCATGTGACACCTCCCTCATTCCCACATGGGAGACTGGGGGGCTTCCAGCAGTGGCTTGGTCATTGCCAGGCTGTGTGCAGATGTCAGGGGTGTGTGGCAAAAGCCCCCACCCCCCACCACCCCAGCTCGGGAACCCAGGACCCTTCTTGGTGCAGCTTGGTGGTCATTGCTGGGCAGGTTGCATGTGTCAGGGGGGTGTGGCTGAGGCCCCAAGGCCCTCCACGTCCTTGCTTGGGAGAGCCCAAGGAGCTTCCTGCAGTGGCTCAGTGTTTGTCACTGGGCTGGCAGCAGGTGTCAGGGGGTATGACCAAGGCCTTTGGCCCCCTACCACCTGGCTTGAAAAAACCTGGGGCACTTCCTGTGGTGGGTCAGTGGTCATCGCTGGGGTGGTTGCAAGTGTTAAGGGTGTGGCCCAGGCCTTCATCCCTTACCCCCAGGACTGGTTGTGGGTGTCAGGGGGCATTGCTGAAACCCCCAGGTCTCCCCCTTTCTGGCTTGGTACCCCAGGGGACTTCCGGTCCTTCTAGGTGTTGTAGGTATTCTTTGGTGAAATGAGACCTTTACTAGTTAATATCAAACTTTGTCTCCAGTCGTGGGTACTTAATTTTTTCTTTCAGTTCTGTGTTGGATTATTTGCTGTTCCCACCACTTAAACTCTGTGATGGAACTAATTTGTTGTCCTTTGCTTGCTTCTAAAATGGGGGAACTTCTTGTGGGGACCAGTACTTGAGCTGTGTGGTTGAGCTAAATTGCTGCTTTGCTGCTGATTCCCTGGGGAAGGCTTTTTGTGCAGCTCGGGTTTTAATGGTTGATTTATAGGTACCTACGGGTCTGGGTCTAGAGAAATCTGGTGCATGTGGGTTGTGTAGAAACTCTGGTCTGGGCTTGAGTTTTTTCATCAAACTGCACTCCATGCAATTCTGTATTCCTGACCAGTCTCCTCTGAGTGGTCCTACGCTGAATGCAGTGCAGATCAGCTGTCCTTGCTGTGCCCCAGTGTTCTCCTGGTGGGCCTATCTCCCCCACCGCCTGTGCTGCAAACACTTCCCATGGGATGAGCCATGCACTTGTCCCCTGCAGTGACTCACTGGCCTCTGAGTGGCTCCTTTTTTTCAGCTGTTGTGGCTCCTCACTCCTATGTGAGTTCACGGGAACCCTGTTAGTGGTCTTGCTGTCTTGGGGGCCACCAAGATCCTCCTCTCCCCTGCCACCTTCATGCAACTTCATCTGAAGGGCACAGCTGTGGCTTTTGCCAGCTCTTGCTCCATGTGCTCCAGCAGCTCCAGCCTGGAAGCAGCCAGGGATCAAAACCGTCAGAGGGTTTTTTCTTTCGCCCGCCTTCATGCACTCCATAGGTCTCTCCTCCTCTTCCCCTGAGCTCCAGTGGCCCCAGTTTGGCTGTCGTTGCTTTTTTATAGTTGTAAATTGGTTGATTTGTGGGAGAGTGACACTGAGAACCATCCATTCTACCAGCTTGACCAGACGTCCACACTGATTTTTTTTTAATTTAATTTTATTTTGTCAATATACAATGTGGTTGATTATTGTGGCCCATTACCGAAACCTCCCTCCCCCTCCCTCTTCCCCCTCCCTCGCAACAACCTCATATCTGTTCGCTTTTTGTATCAACTTCAAGGAATTGTAATTGTGTCTTCTTCCCTGCCCCCCAGTTTATTTGTGTATTTATTTATTTATTTTTAGCTCCCACAAATAAGTGAGAACATGTGATATTTCTCTTTCTGTGTCTGGCTTGTTTCACTTAATATAATTCTCCCTAGGTCCATCCATGTCATTGCAAATAGCAGTATTTCATTTGATTTTATACCTGAGTAGTATTCCTTTGTGTAGATATACCACATTTTCCGTATCCACTCATCTGATGATGGACATTTGGGCTGATTCCAACTCTTGGCTATTGTAAAGAGTGCTGCAATGAACATTGGGGAACAGGTATACCTTCGACTTGATGATTTCCATTCCTCTGGGTATATTCCCAGCAGTGGGATGGCTGGTCATATGGTAGATCTATCTGCAATTGTTTGAGGAGGCTGCATACCATTTTCCATAGAGGCTGCACCATTTTGCAGTCCCACCAACAATGTATGAGGGTTCCTTTTCCTCTGCAACCTCGCCAGCATTTATCATTCACAGTCTTTTGGATTTTAGCCATCCTAACTCGGGTGAGAAGGTATCTCAGTGTGGTTTTGATTTGCATTTCCCAAATGCTGAGTGTTGAGAATTTTTTCATGTATCTGTTGGCCATTTATATATCTTCCATTGATTTTTTTAAGTGTTGTGTATCTCCTACTACACTGGGATTCCTTACTTTTACTTTTATTTACTTTTGGGGGGGGGGTTGCCCAGCCTTTAAAGGAATTCGAATCCTGGACCTTGGTGTTATAACACCACACTCTAGCCAACTGAGCTGACCAGCCAGCCCCCAAAGCATTGATGTTTGAAAACTATCCACACAGGTAAGTGCTTCTAGAAGTTCAGCAGGGAAGTTCAACACACCATTGGAGCAAATATTCTGGGAATATACACAGTGAAAAGGGTACAAAGTACATTTCCAGTTTCCTCAAGTCACCCTTTCTTACGGTGGCACAGCTCAGTGCCTACAGGAACCCCATGGCCCTCCATTCCTCCTATGAGGGGAAATGAGAGGGTAGAGAGTAAGCACCTGGCCTTCCCATCCCAGTGGGAGACTCTCAGAGAGGCCCACTTATTTCTCTGGCCACTCAGAATACTGAAGTGATCAGCTGGGCTGAGTGGTTGGGAGAGACTGGGAACAGGGAAGAGAGACCTCAAACTCTAAAAAACACTCTGTAGACTTCATCTAGAAGTCCTTCCACAAGCTGCTTGGGATATCTTGTCTGTGAACTCTCCTCAGTGGGCACCCAGGCACCTCAAATGTCCCACACACTCCCTTCACAAGGACAGCTCCCTGAGAACCACCCAGTAGAGAGCAAGTGCAAGCTTCTCCAGCAGACAGCTGGCTCTACTCTGCAGGACAGGGAGAAGGCACTCAGACCACTGCATTTCAGGGCACAACCCTAGGGAAAACAAAGAAGAGACTGAACTATTCCTGGCTTTGCAAGATAAAGAAAAGGTATAACATCTCTTCCCCCTAGTTTTATTGAGGTATAATTGACAAATAAAATTGCATATATTTAAGGTGTACAATGTGATGACTTGATATATGTACATATTGTAGAATGATTACCACAATCAACCTAGTTATCATATCTATCACTTCACATAGTTGCCTTTTGTGTGTGTGTGGTAAGAATGTTTAAGGTCTACTCTCTCAGCAAATTTCAAGTATGCAGTACAGTATTATTAACAGTAGTCACCATGCTGTACATTAAATCCCAAGAACATATTCCTGAAAGTTTACATCTTTTAACCAATATCTCCTTCTCTCCCCCACTCCCCAGCTCCTGGCAACCACCATTCTGCTCTGTTTTTATAAGATTATCCCCCAGTACCTCAGAATGTGACCTTATTGGGAAATAGGGTGATGGCAGAAGTATCTCTACTCCCCTAATCTCCACACTGTACCTCACTCCAGCTCTACAGCCCCCCTGACCTCCATGCTACCACCCTGCAGGTCTTTATTCCTTGGTTCTCTCTCTGCCCCCATCACCCTCTAATCCATTGACCTGCATCTGTACCCACCCACGTCTCCACATGACCTTCTATATTTCACTGTCCCATCTCCATCCTGCCCTGACTTTAGATTCCTTGCTCTGTCAACTCTTATCTCCTGCACAGTTCCAGGGACCTCAGCCCAACACTCCTCAACTTTAATAACCTCCACAATCTCCTTTCTAGAGTGTTATTTCCATTGTTCTCCATCCCCATTATCACCTTATTGCCTCAGAGATCAATAAGATGCACCCCTCTTTCGCCCAGAGATCTATAAGTTCTATTCCATTAACTTTCTTGCACGCTTTGTCCCCTTGTGCCCTTAAACTCTATGGTGCACTTTAGACACAACACACCCTTTCAACCCCATGTGCATTTAACCCTCTGTACTCTCTCCCCTCCTGCACTCTCTACCTGCCACATCCTCATGATCTCTGCACCGCATCTCACTCCTTTCCACTCTTTCCCTGTAGCTTCTTTCTTACACCACTATTTCACTTCTACTCTCAGCCCTACCACCACACTCCAATTTTCTAATCACATTTTTTCCTCCACCTCATGTAGAAGAGCTCATGGCACTTTTTAAATGCTGCACACTTAAAATATTTTCCTTTTGGGCTGTAGCAAGTTTGCAAGGAACATAAAGTGCAGACTTGGACTCTTCCTTCCTGGCATTCATTGGCTTAGAGAGATGCATAGTTCTTGCACATGTGAACATGTTATTGTGATACATGCACAACTGGTGACTACATGAGTGATTTCAGTAAGTGAATGAGACTGTAGTTTTTGTGAGTACGTACATTGTGAGTGTGTATGAATGTGTCAATCTGTATGTGGTGAGTGTCTTCATGAGTGTGTGTCAGTGTGCAACTAAATTTGTGACTATGCCACGGATTGCATACATAAGTAAATATTTGACTGTTTCAGAATGTAAGTGTGCATACAACTGTGTGCACATGTCTGTGCATGTAGTGTGTGGGGTATGGGTGGTCAGTCATATGGCTTCATTCCTTGACTTGGAAATTAGGGGATATAGTATTCAACGTTCTCTAGAGAAACAGAACCCATTGGAGATTCAGGAAAAGATATAGGATATCTCCTTTTGGTTCTGTTTCTCTTGAGAATCTTGAATACTACACCCCTTGTGTTACTGGGGTAAGAAATATTATGTGATATATATGTCATAAGGTATTGACTCCTGTGATTGTGGAGGCTGAGAACTCCTCTGATCTGTTGTCCTCAACCTGCAGATCAAGGAATCAGGAATACCAGTGGTGAAGCTGTGGCCTAGTTAAGTTGACATATTAAATTAACCATCACAACAGGCATGTCATGAAGAATTAGCCTTATGCAAAGTGAGGCCTGCAGGTCAGTGTAGGCCAGAGGTCATTTTTGAATTTAAAGTGGGTGCAGAATGAAGGCAGGGTAGAAAAATCTACATGGGTTGTGTGGAGGTGTAGGAGCAGCAAGTGCAGGTGAGGGGATAAGGGTGATGGGGCACAGAGAGAGCTAGGGAATGAGTTAAGACCTAAAGGGCAATGGCATGGTGGTCAAACAGGTGATAGAGGTGGAGAGAGGGACAGTATGAACATCTGGGGTCTGGAGACACATCTGCAATTATCCTATTTACACATAAGGTCACATTCTGAGGTACTGAGGGTTAAGAGTTTAACATATGAATTTTAGGGGGACACAATTCAACTTATAAGAGAAAGTGCATACTGATGCCATAAAATAAACATATTCTCAAAATGCAGATGTGATTTTCCAAAATAATGAGAAAGACATTTGAGGGGAAGAGAAGGGAATACATATTCCTCAGACAAATGTTTAGACCCAGGTCAGACACTGTATCCTCTCTTCCTCATGAAATGCCTTATTTTTATAATGTGAAGACAATTATTTCTCTGATTCTGGGATACTAAGCAAGGAACAGGATACATTAGGGGTGTGTGTGTGTGTGTGTGTGTGTGTGTGTGTGTGTGTGTGTAGAGAGAGAGAGAGAGGGAGAGAGCAACTTCAGACACAATTACAAACATTCTTGAAACAACAGAGAAAAGATACATCTTCATGAAAATAATTGTTACATTCCACAGATGTAAATAGTATCAGTCATGGGTTGTTAATAAAAAATGTGTGAGGTGCAGCAAGATGCCTGACTAGAGGTGCCCGGTGTCCTCTTACCTGCAAAAAATGAATTAAAACTAATAAACCACTAAAAACTAACGGAGCATCTGTGGGAGAAAATGGGAGTGCACACAGAGACTGGTGAAGTCAGGATGGCAGCACAGAGAGGGGAGAGAGGTGCTCTGCTTTAGCTACCACATCTGTGACACCAGGATCAGCACAGGGGGAACTTTCCTTTGTGGAGTAAAGGTAAGCAGAATGCCTCCATCAGTCCCCATCTGCACCACAAACCCATGCCATTCCTACTACACAAGATTCTCACAGCCCTTACAACCCAAGCCAAGTGTAGGGAGCTGCCTAGCAAACATGCAGTGCATTGCTCCGGAACAGAAGCACAGATTGCACACTTCCCACCTCCTACCCTCCTGATTCAAACTGATGCAGTATTGCACCATCTTGAAACCAGAGCCACTGTGAGAGCACACCCTACCCTGGGTCCACTAGCCACTGCTCTTCCCCAGCCTTAAGACTCTGCCAGCATCCCGACATACTCATACAAGTGGCTACAATGCCGTGATCACAGTGGCTTAGAGCTCGAGGCCAGGAGTGGCTGTGACTCCACTTTTTTTTTTTTTGACAACTTATTTATTATTATTAGCATGTTCATTATTACAAATCATGATTTTTCTTTATGCCCTTTACCCGGACTCTCCCTACCCATGCCCCTTCCCTCACTCCCCCCATCTCCAGTAATTTTAGGTTTGTTCTCTCCTTCTAAAAATGTTCAGTGAATTGTTGTGGTCTTTTCCTTCTCTCTGTCTCTCTGTCTCTTTCTGTCTTTCTGTCTTTCTCTCTCTCTCTCTATCTCTTCCTCTCTTTCTTTCTCTTTCTCTTTCTTTCCTTCCTTCCTTCTTTCTTAGCACCCAGTTATAAGTGAGAACATGTGGTATTTCTATTTCCTAGTTTGGCTTATTTCATTGAACCTAATTTTCTCCAGACTCATATGTGTTGCTGCAAATGGCAGAATTTCATTCTTTTATGACTGAGTAGTATTCCATTGTGTATATATACCATATTTTCCTTATCCAGTCATCTGTTAATAGACACTTAGGTTGGTTCCATATTTTGGCTATTGTAAACAGAGCTGCAATGAACATGGGAGTGCAGGTATCCCTTCAACATGATGATTTCCATTCCTTTGGATATATATCCAGTAGTGGGATTGCTGGATCATATGGCAGTCCTATCTGTAGTTGTTTGAGAAACCTCCATACTGTTTTCCATAATGGCTGTGCTAATTTATAGTCCTACAAACAGTGTAGAAGTGTTCCCTTTCCCCACATCCTCACCAGCATTTGTTATTCTCAGTCTTTTTAATAATGTCCAATCTAACTGGAGTGAGATGATATCTTAATGTGGTTTTGATTTGCATTTCTCTGTTGACTAGTGATGCTGAGCATTTTTTCATGTACCTGTTGGCCATTTGTATGTCTTCCTTTGAAAAGTGTCTGTTCATCTCCTTTGCCCATTTTTTAAATTTGATTATCTCTTTTTTTACTGTATAGTTGTTTCAGTTCTTTGTATATTATGATATTAATCCCTTGTCAGATGTATAGCTTGCAAATATTTTCTCCCATTCCATAGGTTGTCTTTCTGCTCTGTTGATTGTTTCCTTTGCTATGTAGAAGCTTTTTAGTTTGATATAATGACATTTATTTATTTTTTCTTTTGTTGCTTGTGTTTTGGGGGCCTTATTCATAAAGCCTTTGCCTAGTCCTATTACCTGGAGTGTTTCCCCTATATTTTCCTTTAGTAATTTTATGGTTTCAGGATTTATATGTAAGTCTTTAATCTATTTGGAGCTGATTTTGCTATATGGTGAGAGGTACAGATCCAGTTTCATTTTTCTGCATATGGATGTGTGACTCCAGTCTTGCACATCTGGGAAGTCAACCTCAGACCAGCTGAACTACTGCACCCCCATGCCCTTGGCCAGAGATTGGACAGGTGGACTTTCCTCTGCCATACTGCCCTGTCCAGAGCCATAGAGCCTGGCTGTTGCCTAAGAGCCTGCCTGTCTAGAGCCTTAGAGCTTGGCTATTGCCTCGAGGTCTCAGAGCCTTGTTTGCTGTTATCTTCCGTCCCTCCCCCTCCTGTGCACTATGGGTGTGGGAGACTTTGCAACTTGCCATAGATAACTTGGAATTTTCTGTTTACTGGAACAATGCGCCCTGCGGTTTTCTCAGTAAACCATTGGCTGCTCACTTCCTTATCTGCTGATTCCCTCCTGCTGGCTATATAAGCTGTGACCTTCTGGTTAATAAATGAGACTTGATCAGAATACTGTCTTGTCTCCATTTCTCTCGTCTCTTGACCCATCCAATTCCCACTCCCTCCTCCAGGGTCTGCATTGAATATCCCATGGCTCAGGACACTGTGCCACCACCAGCAGCCAATGGAGCCTCTCTGTGACCACATCCACAACCAGGAAAAACAGCTCAGGGGTCCCTACCCTAAAAAACATGCCTCTGAGCTTGTGGAGCTAAAAAGAGCTTGTGACCTCCCACCAGAGAAGTAGTTGGGCAGTTTTGTCCTTGATATACCTGCCTCTGTGACTTTGCCCTCAACTTGAGAAGCAGCTCAGCAGCCCTACCCTTGGCAGACCCTCTCCAAACCCCAGACAGAGCAAAACTTTGGCCCTTACCCCAAGAAGCAGCTCAGTGAACAGCCTCAATGAACTAGCTGCCAAAAGTCCCTCACCAAGCTAGCTGAGCCAAAGCATTTTCTTGCCGCTGGACCTGAGAAACAGTCCAAATGTCACATACCTTGTGGACCTGCCCCTGAGTCTTTGAGTCACCATACACCCATGCAACTGAATCAAAAGGAGCCTAACTGATGTGCCCCCTCATGAACCCACCCCTGGTCAGAGAATATGCATGGAGATCCTTACACTGGCATACCAGTCTCAGAGACTCTGACATGCCACAAGACCACATCCTCAGCCTGAGAATTAGCCCAGTGACCCATCCCTAGTGAGCTAGATCCTGAGATGAATGATACACAGCGTGCATGCGCACATACCTGGCCTAGAACCAAGCCAGTTATCCCACCCCTGGCAACACTGTACCACCACCACCACAAACACTCGTGCCGAGGTCACTGCAGCACTTGCAGACATAGCAAACATGGACTATAGCTGAAGAAACTACACAGAACCTACACTGCTGCACCCCCTATACACAACTCAAAATGGTGACTGTTTTACCAGATGCACAGATATCACTGCAGGGAAACATGAATCATGAAAAAACAAGGAAACATGACACCACCATAGGAATACAATAATGCTTTAGTAATTGATCCCAAAGGATCTGAAATGCTTCTTGATGAACAAAAGTTCAAATTAATAATCTTAAGAAAACTCACTGAGATACAAGAGAACAAAACCCAACAACTCAAAATAATCAGAAAAACAATTCATGATCTGAATGAGAAATTCAACAAAGGGATAAATATCATAAAAAATGTCAGACAGAAATCATGGAACTAAAAAATTTATTGAATAAAATAAAATATACATCCAAGAGTCTCAACAGCAAACTAGATGAAGCACAAGAACGAATTTCTGATTTTGAAGATAACCCTCTTTAAATAACCCAAGAAGACAAAAATAAATAAATACATAAGTAAAGAACAAAAAAGAATGAACATATCCTAAAAGATTTATGAGACACCATTAAGTAAACAAATATTAGAATTATGGGGATTCTAGAAGGAGACAAAACAAACAAACAAATAAAAAGTATCCAAAACTTATATAATGAAATGACAGCTGAAAACTTTCCAAGTCTTGGGAGAGCTATGAACATCAAAGCCCAGGATTTTCAAAGTCCCCAAGTAGATTCCATCCCAAGAGGTACTCTCTGAAGTAAATTATAGTCAAACTGTCAAAAGTTAAAGACAAAGAGAATTCTCAATATGGCGAGAGAAATTCATCAAGTCACATATATGGAACTCCCCATTAGACTAACAGGAGACTTCTCAGCAGAAACTTTACAGACCAGGAGAGAGTGAGATGATATATTCAAAGTTTCAAACAAAACCCCCCCTGCCATCCAATAATACTATACACAGCCAACCTATCTTTCAGTTATGAAGGAGAAATAGTCTTTCTCAGACAAGGGAAAAACTAAGAAAGTTCTTCACCACCAGTCCAGCCTTACAAGAAATGCTTATGAGAGTCTTATATCTAGAAGAGGAAGAATGACAACAACCATCATGAAAACACATGAAAATATAAAACCTACTGGTACAGCAGACACATAAATTAGAAAGAGAAAGAAAATCTTATCAATAGATAAAAGCACCAAACTGCAAAGATAAACAGTAAGAGGAAGAAGGAACATAGGGAATACAAAACAATCAGAAAACAACCAACAAAATGACAGAAGTAAGACCTCGCATTTCAATAATAACATTGAATGTAAACAAATTAAATGTCAAAATTAAAAGGCACAGACTGGCTGAATGGATATTTTAAATGACCAATCTATATGCTGCCTACAAGAAACACATCTTACTTATAGTAAGATACACACAGAGACTGAAAATGAAGGGATAGAAAAAGATATTTCACTCATATGGAAACCAAAAGCAAGCAGAAGTATATGAGAAAGACATTTGAGGAGAAGAGAAGGGAATGCATCTTCCTCAGGCAAATGTTAAGTCCCAGTCAGCTTCTGTGTCCTCTCTTCCTTGTGAAATGGCTTATGTTTAATAATGTGAAGACCACTACCTCTCTGACTTTGGGATACTAAGTAAAAAACAGAATATGTTAGGAGCGTGTGTGTGTGTGTGTGTGTGTGTGTGTGTGTGTGTGTGTGTGTGTGTGTGTGTGGAGAGAGAGAGAGAGAGCAACTTCAACACAATTACCAATATTTCTTGAAACTGCAGAGATAGGATGACACACCTTAATGATGAAAAGTGTTACATCCAGAGATTTAAATAGTATAAGCTATGGGTTATTAATAAAAAACATGGTAGGGCGTGTAGGCAAGATGGCTGACTGGAGGTGCCTTGTGCTTATCCATTCACAAAAAAGAATCAAAACAACTAATAAACAGCTAAAAAGTAATGGGAGTATCTGTGGGAGAGAGTAGGAGTGCAACAAGAGACTGATGAGATGGCTGTGGAGTATGAAAACCCAGGATATCAGCAGAGAGAGGGCAAAAAGGTACACTGCCTCAGCCACCACGTTTTTGCCACCAGGATTGGTGCCAGAGGAACTTTCCCTTCTTGGGAAAAGGTAAATAGAAAGCTCTCACTGACCCCCATCAGCACCACAGAAATATGCAATTTCTACCACAACAGAATCTCACAGCTCTTTCAACCCAGAGCCAAATGTGGGGAGCTGCCTAGAATATATATGCTGCATAGCTCCAAAACAGAAGCATATACTGTATACTCCCCACGTCCATACCAAAAAAACAATAAGAGGGAAAGAAAGGTACAAAAGATATTTAAGACAACCAAATGAAAATCAATAAAATGCCAGGGGTAAGATAATATATTTTAATAACAGCCCTAAGTGTAAATGGACTGAATTCCCCACTCAAAGACATAGACTGGCTGATTGGATTAAAGCCCTTAATCCATCTATAACCTACCTTCAAGAAACTGACTTCACCTGTAAATACTCAACACAGACTAGTAGTGAAGTGATGAAAACAGATACATGATGCAGATGGAATCCAAAAACAAGCATGAGTAGCTATTCTTATATCAGATAAAATAGACTTTAAATTAAAAAAAAGAGAGAGAGACAAATAAAGCCATTATATAATGATAAAGGGATCTATCCAGCAAGAAGACATAACAGTCATAAGTATATATGCACCCATCACCAGAGCACCCAGTTATATAAAGTAAACCCTACTAGACCTAAAGACAGGTCTACAATACCCCAATACAATAATAGCTGGGGACCTCAACACCCCTCTATCAACATTAGACAGATCATCTAAGCAAGAAACCAATAGAGACACACAGGATTTAAATTAAACTTTAGACTAATTGGACATGGCACATATCTAGAGAACATCTGACCCAACAACTACAGAATATACTTTCTTCTCTTCAACACATGGAACATTCTCCAGAATAGACCACATCTTAGGTCACAGATCAAGTTTCAACAAATTTTTAAAAATTGAAATTGTTTTAAGAATCTTTTCAGACCACAATGGATTAAAACTAGATATCAATAGCAAGTGAAACTCTCAAACCTATACAAATACATGGAAATTAAACAGGATGCTCCTGAATGACCTGTGGGTAAAAGAAGAAATTAAACAGAAAATCAAAAAATTTCTTCAAACTAATGAAAATGCAGACATATCATACCAAAACCTGTGGTATACTGCAAATCAGGACTAAAAGGGAAGTTTATTGCAATGAATGCCTATATCAAAAGAATAGAAATATTTCAAATAAACAACCTAATGTTATACCTCAAAGAACTAGAAAAATAAGAAAAATCTATGCCCAAAATTAAGAACAGAGCAGAACCAAATGAAATAGAGACCAAAAACATGATACAAAAAATCAATGAAACAAAACATTAGTTTTTGAGAAAATAAACAAAACACACAAACCATTAGCTAGACTAACTAAAATAAAGAAGAGAGAAGACCCAAATAACAATAACCAGAAATGAAAAAGGAGACATTACAACCGTTACCACTGATGCAAAGAATCATTAGAGACTATTCTAAACAACCAAAAATTTGAAAACCTGGATTAAATGGATAAATTTCTTGACACATACAAACTACCAAGACTGAACCAAGAAGAAATAGAAAGCCTAAACAGACCAATAATGAACAATAAGTTTGAAGTGCTAATCAGCAATCTCTCAACAAATCCCAGGACCAGGGAGCTTTACTGCTAAATTCCACCAAAACTTTAAAGAGGGATTGATACCAATTCTATTCAAACTATTCAAAAAAATTGAAACAGAGGTTATTCTTCCAAATGAATTCTATGAGGTCGTGAACATCCTGATGACAAAATCAGACAAGGACACAACAAAAAAAGAAAACTATGGGCCAATAACCTTGATGACCATAGACTCAAAAAAACCTCAACAAAATATTAGCAAATAGAATACAACATCATAAAATTGTACACCATGATTAAGTGGGATTCATCCAAGTGATGCAAGAATGATTCGGCATACAGAAGCCAATAAATGTGATCAACATTAACAAAATCAAGGACAAAAACTATATGATTATCCCAATAGAAGCAAAAAATCAGCATCTGACAAAATTCAACATCCCTTCATGGTAGACTCTCAACAAATCAGGTATAGAACGAAAATATCTCAGCACTATAAATTCACTGCCAACATCACCCTGAATGGAGAAAAGCTGAAAGATTTTCCTTTAAGAACAGGAACAAGACCAGGATGCCCACTCTCACCACTCCTATTTAACATAGCACTATAAGTGTTAGCCAGAGCAATCAGGCAAAAGAAAGAAAGAAAGGGCATCCAAACTGGAAAAGACAAAGTGAAATTGTCCCTGTTGCAGATGACATGATCCTACATGTAGAAAAACCTAAAGACACTACAAAAAACTCTTAGAGCTGATAATTTCAGTAGAGTTGCAGGACACGAAATAAACATGCAAAGATTAGTGCCATTTTTATCCTCCATCAACAAACTAGCAGGAAAAGAAATAAAGAAATCAAACCCATTTACAATAGACACCAAAAAATAAAATATTTAGGAATAAATTTAACCAAAGAGGTGATAGATCTCTACAAGAACTCCAAATCACTGCTGAAAGAAATTAAGAGGACACAAAAACGTGGAAAGATACTCCATGCTCATGGATTAGAAAAGGTAACATTGTGAAAATGTCCATTCTACCCAAAGCGATCTACAGATTCAATGCAACCCCCATCAAAATACCAATGACATTCTTCACAGAAATAGATAAAATAATCCTAGCATTTATATGGAACAAGAAAAGACCCCAAAGCTATCCTGAGTAAAAAAGTAAAGCCAGAGGCACTACACTATCTGACTTCAAATTATAATAAAAAGCTATATAGGGTATTGACATAAAAACAGACACATAGACCAATGGAACAGAATAGAGAACCCAGAAAACAACCACCATATTTACAGCTAACTTATCTTCAAAAAGGTCACCAAGAACATATATTGGGGAGAAGACAGCCTCTTCAATAAATGGTGCTGGGAAAATTGGACATCCATGTACAGAAGAATAAAACTAGACCTGTACCTTTTGCCATATCCTAAAATCAACTCAAAATGGATTTAAGACTTAGATGATGACTTAAAACTATAAAACTCCTAGAAGAAAACATAGGGGAAACACTGCAGGATGTTTTCTTAGGACTGGGCAAAGATTTTATGAATAGGACCTCAAATGGTACAGGCAACAAAATAAAAAATAAACAAAAAGCTTCTGCATAGCAAAGGAAATAACCAACAGAGTGAAAAGACTATTTACAGAGTGGGAGAATATATTTGCAAACTATGCATCCAACAAGGGATTAATATCCAAATATACAAAGAACTCAAACAACTTAACAGTAAAAAAAACAAGCAACCCAATTAAAAACTAGGCAAAGGAGGTGAATAGACATTTCTCAAAAGAAAATATATAAATGGTCAATAGACACATGAAAAAATGTTCAACATCAGTAAGCATCACAGAAATGCAAATCAAAATCACACTGAGATATCATCTCACCCCAGTTAGACTGGATATTATAAAAAAGATAGAGAATAACAAATGCCAGCAAGGATGCAGAGAAAGAGGAACCCTCCTATGCTGCTGGTGGGACTGTAACTTAGTGGGCCCATTATAGAAAACAGTATGGAGGTTTCTTAAACAACTACAGATAGAACTGCCATATGATTCTGCAATGCCACTGCCGGGTACATACCCAAAGGAATGAAAATCATGTCGAAGGGACACCTGCACTGCCATGTTCATCGCAGCTTTATTTACCATAGCCAAGAGTTGGAATCAACCTAAATATCCATCAATGGATGACTGCATAAGGAAAATGCAATATATATACACAGTGGAATATTACTCTGCCATGAAAAATAATGAACTTTTGCCATTCACAGCAACATGGATAAACTTAGAGAAAATTGTGTTAAGTGAAATAAACCAGGCACAGGAAAAGAAATGCTGCATGTCCTCACTCATAAGTGGGAGTTAAAAAATACACAAATAAGAAAGAAAATGAACAGTCACAATAATTCATTGAAATTTCAGAAGGAGAGAATAGAACTGTGGTTACTAGCAGAGGAAAATAGGGAGGGGAGGTTAGTGAGAAATTGATAAAGGGCCACAAAAAGTGGTTACATAGTGTAATGTTGAATATACTTACTATCCTGATTTAAGCATCACTTAGTGCATGTGGGTATTGATATTCAAAGCTGTGCCCCACAGATACGTACAATCAATTATGTTTCAATAAAAATAAATAAATAAAATAATTTTTTAAAAGAGAATTTATTGGTCTGTATTATTTGAAAACACAGCTGACCTGGTTTGTGAGTGTTGCATAGTGGTCGGGACACTGTCTTTGCTATCAGCCTAGTCAGGTTCGAGTCTCCACTCTGCCCCTAAGCAGGGTGTGAACTTAGACAGACCACTTAACCTCTCTGTATTTAAGTTCCCTTGTCTTTACAAGGTGAATACATCAAACAAATACAAATACAAATATCAAAGAAGGTACCATATGTACGGCATTAAAGCAGCGATTCTCATATTGTAAGTGCTATTTAAAGGTTACACATTCAACTCTAGAAAGTCTCCTAACAAAACAAAACTTTAGGTAAATATTTTTCAGTGAGAATATTGGATTTTAGTTGATATAATCAATGTAGTCCACACCTCACGTTCCTTTGCAATACCCTCTGGTTCTCAAGGTGACTAGCAGTCACTGAGAACTGGTAGAATGGCCTCCAGGGGTTTGGCAATAGGAATTATCTCAGAATATAATTGCAATATCCTGGGGAATTTCTTTCTTTTTTACCATTATGGTTTCCTTTACTTAAATGGATGCAGCTTGAAGTTTGCAGATTTGACTCTCAAGCACCTGATTATAGCCACTTCTTGCTCATTCTATTTAAAGGTATCCACAAGACACATCCCTGTAGCCAACACCAAACAATCGCAGATTTTAGGCTGAAGGATCTCAGTGTTCCTGGATTCAAATTTTTTTCTACCTCAGAGTTGACAGGGTATGGTTATAGGCACCACCTGTGTCTTGAGTGACTCAGGCCATTACCATGGGCCCCAGGAACTCCAGGTGTGTAGAACTTAAAAAAAATTCTCCCGAGGATATTGGGTTTTTCACTTTCTTCTACTGGAACTGGTACGTGCTGGGAAATATGATTTTTCTTGTGTTTGTGATTGCCAAACAGCAGCAAAAACATCACAAATAAAAAGGGTTTGGATCCCTGTACCAGCCAGCTGCAAATTTAAAAAAGAGAGAGAGAGATTTAGGATATTGTTTTGCTGAATTTCATGACAAAATCCAACAGTCAGTGTATACAACACTGCTATTATTCTCTGATGTTTCTTGTTGGGGCTCATAATCTGGCCTGTGGCTCCATACATTTCATCCTGAACAGACACAAGTGGCAGGCGCAGACATACTTAGCACCAAGGCTTCCCCTGGATACTTCTCCTAACTTTTTTTAGTGATGTGTATTTTTAATAAAGACCATCACAGAGTATAAGTTCATAAATGGAACCAAACTCTTTATGCAACATACAGATTGAGAAACAGAATGTTGTCAGATTTTCAGAAACTCCCTTTTTTTCCCTCCTAATAATTACTTCCAAAGCTATATTTCTGTTGGATACATCTGTAGGAGTGAAATTGTTAGGACATAGGTTTACGCCTATTCTAATATTTAAGAATACTTAGATTACTTTTGCCTGTTTGATACCTTATATGGAGGAAATCAGCATGAAGCTTTTGTGTTTGGCTTCTATACCCATTTCATAAGAATTTTGTGTGTGTGTGAACATATCTCTATTGTTGCTTATTATTGGTGGTATTGATTAGCATTACTTTATAGGATTCCATTGTACAAGTATAAAACAATTAATTCAATCATTTTTCCATATGTCCTGAATGTGGGTGGTTTTGAGTTTGGGGTTATTATGAGTAATAAATAGTGCAAGTACATGAAGTATGTAACTTGTTTTTTACTAATAAATGTAAAAATTTCTGTTGGATAAATTTGCAACAAGGAAATGATTGCAAAATAAATTACATCTGGTAATCTTATGTAGATATTACCAAACAGTTTCCCAAAATGTTTGTACACATTGCAACACCCACCATAAGTGTATGAGTTCTTGGTTTATCCACATCCTTGCCAAACTTGATATTTCCTGTATTTTTAATTTTACCTTTCTGGTTGGTGTATGATGTAAGGTACTTGTTTCATTTGAATTTTTCTTCTTACAAAGGACATTGAATAATTTCACATATTCTTTATTTATTGAATAAACTTCTTTATTAAAGTTTCTGCTGGAACATTTTTTAGTCTTTTGTGTGGCCTCTAAGTTCTTCATGATGACACAAGTCTTTCTCTGTTTCTCTCTCTGTCTCTGGCTCTCTCTTCCTCTTTGTATGTGTATATATGAATGTGATTCTTTTGATAAGAATACTTTTTAATTTTATTAGAATGTAATTTGTCATTTTTATGATACCAGTAATGCATTTTCTGTTTTATAAAAAACATCTCCTTATTCTTAGACCACAAGAAGGTTTTTGTTCCTTAAAATTTTTATTTATTGTTGACATTTAGATCAGCAATCCATTCAGAACTGATGTGTAATATAATGTATGTAATGATTTGAGTTTTTCTTTTCTCCCACATGACTGGAATGATTTCAGCTTATGCTGAAAATGTACTATGTTTTCTTTTCATTTGCTCTCACTTTTTATTGCTTACCAGGTTAACACCACCTCATACTTAGTGCTGATTTCTCCAACAAATATACTGGTAATTATCTCCATATTCCTTCTTTGGCAATCCCACAGAAGCACTATACCAAAGTTATTCTTGGTGTCAAAACTCTACAATGATCCTTTTTGCTCAGAGGAATAATTGTTGCCATAATTTAAAAGAAAACATGTTGAATGAAGGGATAGCCTCCAGGATTTGGCAGTAGGAATAATCTTGTCACAGACTACAGTTGCACTACTGGGCACTTTCTGTTGCCTTTACAACTGTCTCGTCCCTTACTTCACTGAATGCAGGTTAAGTTCCACAGATTCAATTCTTAAGCACCTGATTATAGCCAACTCCTTGATTATTCTCTCTAAAGGAGTTCCCCAGACAATGGTAGTCTTTTGGTTGAAACATGTCTTTGATGCTTTTGAATGCAAACTTCTTTTTAAGTTCAGAGAGTGGGCAAGGGTGTGTCCATTGGCACCACCTGCCTTTTGAGTGTCTTGCAGGCCATCATGATCAGCCCCAGTAACTCCTGTTGGAAGGATCTTAAAGCAAAAGCTCCAAAGTACATTGCCTTCTCCATTTTCCTCTGCTGGATTTTGTACATGATGGTAAGTTTGATTTTTCCTATGTATGTGTTGTATATCTCTGGCAAATGGAGCAGCAAAAACATCACAAAGAAAAGAGATTTGGGATATTGTTTTGCTGAACATCATGGGGAAATCACTGGCTCAGTCTACACAATATTAACAATATCCCTTTAAGCTTTATTTTCTGTGCTTATAAGCTGGACCAGTGGCTCTATGATTTTTATCCTTTACAGGCACAAGCAGCAAGTCCAACACATTCATAGTACTAATGTTTTCTCCAGATCCTCCCCTGATTACAGAGCCACCAAAAGCATCCTTGTCCTGATGAGCACCTTTATGTCTTTTTACACCACCTCTTCACCTTTCACATTTATATTGCTCCTTTTTACAGTCTCGGTGATTGGTGGACACCTCTGACCTAACTTCTATGTGTTGTTCAACTGTCAGTCCATTTTTGCTCATGAGCCATGATTCCATTGTATCCAGGTGCTGCTTTGTCTGCATAAAGAATACAAAATTTTCTAATCTTATCTGCAATATGTAAATCATATGTTTTTGCACAGTGTTCAATTGTTCATTCATCCATCCTCAAAAATCCAATATGTAAACTTAAGGAGAAGCCATGTAGTTCCTTTTTATTTATTTGTTTGTTTATTTTTTATTGAATCATAACTGATTATACATCTTTTGGGGGTTCAACATTGATGTATATTGATCACATCAATATTATTAGCATATGTATTATTACAAATTGTACTTATTCTTTACTCTCCTTATCCAATTTCTCCCATCCCACTCTCCATCCCGCCCCCACCTCTGATAACCCTAGATTTCTTCTCTCCTTTTGAAAAAGTAATTGTTACTCTGTTGATTTTTTGCCTAGATGATCTGTCCAGTGCTGAAAGAGGTGTGTTCGGGTCCCCTACTATTATCGCAGAGCAGATGCTTTTTCTAGCACTCTGGAATGGGCTTTGTGGAGAGAGACATCCTCTTCTTTTCTTTGGTCTCTGCTGGTGACTCGACCTGTGCCAAAGCACTTGAGTGGCTGGTGGGATATCTGCACAGTGGTTAAGCATTTGGCCACTTTTGTGGCAGCTGTGGCTATTGTGGTGGCTGTGGTCACATGGAAGTGGTGGTTTTGGCATGCTCCTGGACTGGTTGTGGAAGGAGTCAGTCCCTGGATGCATGCCTCAGGATCCCGGGAAGGCCCCAAGAAACCATGTAGCTATGAAGGTAGACCCTAATGGATATTGGAGTTTCTTCAGCTGGTTGGACGTGGGACTTACATGGTCATAATGGAAGAGAAACAAAGCAGATTGGCCTCATTCTGATGCATAGTACACTGCTGACAGGAGTTTTAATCAAGTGTTCTTTGAAGGAAATTGGATGGATTTGAACCTACTTCCTGTGTTAGATGAATCAAAGAGGTTTACTAAGAGGTGAACTCATAAGAAAATTAGCCAAAAGTGAATACAATGAAGGAACGGATGGTGGATATTGTAGACAGACAGTTCTCTATGGGTTTCATATGTGTGTACATGTCTTATAAGCAGAGAACTGTGCAGTTTTTGCTCTGGACTGTCTACTCATGCATATTTATACAAATAAGGAGCCTTGGATGATGAAGATAGTGTCACCTTTTCAGGAAGAGGCCAGATTCGCTTGTTGTCCAAGGAAATAAGAGACTCCAGCCATGAAACAGCAATACTTAAGGTGACACGAATTTTGGAGATAAAAGGGAAAAGTTCAGCTGGAAAAGTTCCCTTAGCTTCAACCTAGATCAAGAGAAATCCTGAGAGAGCTGGAAAATCCTTAAAGTTAAATGAAGATATGGGCCACCTAATAGCTCTACTGACCATGACATGCTCCCCTCCACCATGAACACTTCCAATATTCTGAAAAAGTGATTTTTTTAAAAAACTATCTTGGCATTGAGTTAAAGCTAAAATTGAAGCTACAGTACCAGAGCCAACTTCAAAGCTACAGCACCAGAGCCAACTTCAAAGGCCACTATAATGACCGTGACAAGATACCATGCCTTTTGAGGTCTCACTGCCTCCTTTCCAGACTGTGCTTGTTAGACCTGTGACAGTTTCCCAGGGGCTGTATGACTATGTGGAGGGCAGATGAAGGAGATGATTGTATTTCAATGCCTGTGCCCCAAAGCTGCAGACTCCAAATATACAGAATAAGAACAAGCCTACTGAAGAAAGAGATGATCAGAGAGCATCAAAAAGGAAATGTGAAACTGGGACTTCCCATTCCAGAAGGAGGAGTGTCCATAGGTCTGGGAGAAAATTTTGTGAGCAAGACAATTCATTCCTGCCACAGAAAGGGCACGCTCTTCAAAAGGTTAACTCAAAAAGAGGGAGAGATATATGTGTCAGTGACTTTACCCGGGGAAAAAAAGAAATAGCTAGAAATCCCATTGCAAAAATGGCAAATTAATGTCAGCCTTTAAGAAAGTTGAAATTCACTTAAAACCAGAGCTTTTTTGGTGTACACTAGAGACACTGAGACTCAGGAGAATAAGATAGTCCTTGGCCCAATCCTAGGGTAGAAATTATAAGGGTTTTGGCATGAACTGCAAATATGGGAGGAGAGTCAACTGAAGGAGAAACTCCAGGCCCAGGCAGCACCCATGGATAGACGGTCCCGTGACTATAGGGCTCCCTCCTATCTTGAGCGAAGGACAGTTATGAAGGTTATATTCAACATCCAAAAAGCCACTTCTGAGAGCCAGAGATCTCCATTTTCTACAGGTTCTCCTTCCTACCTTCTCATGTCAGCCCAAGGCTTCTTTGAAGACCTAAAATTGCATAGACCAGTTTAGGAGTAAAAATTCAGGAAAGAGAGGAAGAGGTGAAGTAATTTTGAAAAAGAAAGTGCCATGGTACCTCAGGCTTTTTTTCTATCAAACTCTATTTTAACTGTGTTTCCTTAGATTCTGTATTTGTCTATTTGCCATCTATTTAAGACAGGCCCAATTATATTTACTATATATTTTTCATCTTTAATTTTTTTATTGACATGTAATAGTTCTAGATACTTATGGGGTACATGTGATAATTGGTACATGTATATAATGTGTAATGATCAAATCAGGGTAATTGGGCTATCTGTCACCTCAGGTATCATTTCTTTGTCTTGGAACATTCCAAGTCTTCTCTTCTAGCTATTTTGAAATATACAATAAATTATTGTTAACTATAGTCACCTTACTGTGCTCTCAAACACAAGAATGTATTCCATCCATCTGACAATATTTTCCTACCCATTATTCAACCTGGCTTATTTCACTTAACACAATGTCCTCCAGGCTCATCCATACTGCTGCTGCAAAAAAACCTCTCTTGCACACTGTTGGTAGGAATGTAAACTATTGCAGCCATTATGCAAAACTGCATGGAGGTTCCTCAAAAAAAGTAAACATCACATATCATACTATAGTTTATTTTTTGTATTCTTGATGCTGACACTGTGGCCATGACAACTGGGGATAGAATGGCTCTCCCAGACTTAGCAATTTCTTAGAGGTAGAAATGGGGCTTTCAAAGAACACTTTTCATATGAAACTTTACCTATCCAGAGCCCATGCCACAACCATCTCCTTATCAAACTCTCAGGCATCAAGCCAATATCCCGCTGCCCTAAATCAATTCAGGGCCAGGTTCCAGACAACTAGAAACAGCCTTGTTGCCCCAAGGCCCACTGGAATTACAAAAACTAGCCAGTCCTAAACTTTTTACCCTGCTGTGTCCTGCCTTTCCATTAGAAATCCCAATAAAGGCTCTGTCCTAGGGTTTCCTCTTGTTCTTTCTTTTGCCTCCTGAACAAAACTTATGTCCCTTGTCCTGGGAAACATGGCAGGGCTTCCTCCTGTCAGGAAGCACAAGTAATCAAAATCTTCTTTCAATGTCATAAGCCTCTCTTATGTATCATCACCCAGTCACCTTTATAAATTAAGACCCAGGCCAGAACACTCTCCAACCTAGGAAACAGGAGCCTGCTTTAGATGTGATAAAATTACAAGCAAAAGGATTTTATAGGAGATCCTTCCTGGTTAAGTCTCATAATTCTAGAATATGTGAGCATTAGAAATTAGAATATAGCTCCTGGACCTGGAGGGAGGCACCAGAGACCCATGGCCCACCCTGCTGAGATGAGCCAAGGAGACCTGCTGGGGGGTCATTCTATAGCCACAGATTCTGGAACAGGACCCAGGTGGTGTAATATAGCCACTACCACACCTACTGTCAAGCAAAGGCAATTCACCACCACAGTAGTGGCCAGAGCCACTCCATAGGTAACCTACTGCTCACTTGACTACACTGATATAAGAAGTCACCAGTAAAGCCTGCAAATAGAGGAAGAAATCTTTATTTGCATAGCCAACCTCAGTGTAATAGAAGAAGCAAAGCCTCTACCAAATGAAAAAGGTCAATGAAAAAATACCAGAACCACAAACAAACAAGAAGATATGACACCACCAAAGGAAAACAGTAATGTTCAAATTTCAGACTCCATGGAACAGGGAATCCTTAAAATGTCTGAAAAAGAAATCTGAGCAACAATCTTAAGAAAACTCAAAGAAATAAAAGAAGGCTCAATTAGAGAATACAATGAAATAAGAAAAAATATCTAGAATATGAAGGAGGAAATTTACAAGGAGATTAGTACCTTAAAAGAGAATGTAACAGAACTCCTAGAAATGAAGGACTCACTCAATGAAATAAAAAACACAACTGAGAGCTTAAGCAGCAGGGTAGAGCAAGCAGAAGAAAGAATTTCAGATCTTTTCAAAATAACCCAGACAAAAAAAGAAAAAAATAATTAAAAATTATGAGGAAAATCTAAAAGAGATAGCAGACAACTTCAAGTGCTCTAACATCCAAATTGTGGGTATTCCAGATGGGGAGGAGAAAAGAAAAGGTATTGAAAACTTATTCAAGGAAGTAGTAACAGAAAACTTCCCAGGTGAGGGGGAGAAACAGACCTTCAGGTTCAGGAAGCTCAATAGTCCCCAAACAGATTCAATCCAAAAAGATCCTCCCCAAGACACATTATAGTTAAATTTGCAAAGCTCAAATACAAAGGGAGAATTCTAAAAGCAGCAAGAGAAAAGTGACAAGTCACCTATAGGGGATCCCCCATCAGACTAACAGCAGACTTCTCAACTGAAACCCTACAGACCAAAAGGAAGTCGAATGATATATTCAAAATACTAAAAAAAAAAAAATGTCCAGCCAAGAATTGTTTACCCAGCAAGTCTCTCCTTTAGAAATGAGGGAGAAATAGTGTATTTCCCAGACAAACAAAGGTTGTGGGAGTTCACCACAACACAACCAGCCCTACAAGAAATTCTCAAGGGAGTCCTTCATCTGGAATCTGAATAATGATGACCACTATTACAAATACACAAGGAAGAGCAAAACCCACTGTTAAAACAAAAATGCCAGCAAGAAAGAGAAAGAAGCTAAATCATGCCACCTTAAATTTCCAACTAACATTGAAGAAGAGAAATAAAAGGGGAAGTAATGATCAAAAGATACTTAAATCATCTAAACAAGAAGCAATTAAATGACAGGAATTAAACAATATTTGTCAACAACTACATTAAATACGAATGGATTACACTCCCCATTCAAAAGACACAGACTGACTGATTGGATTAAAAAGCTAGACCCAAATATATGCTGTCTTCAAGAGACCCACCTCGCCTGTAGAGACACACACAGACTAAAAGTGAAGGGATGGAAAAAGATATACCATGCAAACGGAAACCAAAAATGAGCAGGAGTAGCTATTCTTACATTAGATAAAATAGACTTTAAACCAAAAAACATAAAAACAGACAAAGAAGGCCACTCTGTAATGATAAAAGGATCTATCCAGCTAGAATACATAACCATCATAAATATATATGCATCAAAAACTGGAGCACCCAGATAATATAAGGCAAACATTCTTAGACCTAAAGAAAGAAATAGGCCCTAACATGTTAATAGTGGGTGATCTGAACATCCCTCTCTCAGTATGGGACAGATCTTCCAGGCAACAAATCAACAAACAGACACAGGGTTTAATCTACACCTTAGACCAACGGGACCTGGCAGATATATATTGAACATTTCACCCAGCAACTAAGGAATACACTTTTTCTCATCAGCTCATAGAACATTCTCCAGGATAGAACACATATTGGGTTACAAATCTAGTCTCAGCAAATTTTAGAAAACTGAAATCATTCAAAGTAACTTTTCAGACAACATCAGACTAAAACTGGAAATTAACAATAAGCAGAACTCTGGAAAATATACGAATACATGGAAACTAAACAATAGGCTCCCAAAATGACCTATGGGTCCAAGAAGAAATTAAACAGGAAATAAAAAATTTCTGGAAACTAATGAAAACAAAGATACATCATACCAAAACCTGTGGGATACTGCAAAAGCAGTATGAAGGGGCAAATTTATTGCAATAAATGTTTACATCAAAAGAATGGAAAGACTTCAAATAAACAATCTAATACTATGCCTCAAAGAACTTGAAAAACAACAATCCAAACCTAAATGTAGTAGATGGAAAGAAATAATTAATATCAGAGTAGAACTAAATGAAATAGAGACCCAAAAAAACAATAGAAAAGATCAATGAAACAAAAGTTGGTTTCTCAAGGAGATAAAGAAGATAGACAAACCATTAGCTAGGTTAACAAAGAAAAAAAAGAAGACCCAAAGAACAAAAATCAGAAATGAAAAGGGAGACAAAACAACCAATACAAGAGAAATACAAAGAATCATTAAGATTATTGTAGACAACTGTATGACAACAAATGTGAAAATCTGGAAGATATGGATAAGTTTCTAGACACACACAAACTACCCAGACTGAATCAAGAAGAGATAGAAAACCTGAACAGAACAATAACAAGCAATGTGATTGAAGCAGTAATCAGCAATCTTCTAAGAAAGAAAAGTCCAGGTCTGGATGGCTTTACAGCTGAATTCTATCAAACTTTTAAAGAGGAGTTAATACCAATTCTCCTCAAATTATTCCAAAAAATTAAAACAGAAGCTACTCTCCCAAACTCATTCTATGATGCCAACATTATTCTGATACCAAAACCAGATAAAGACAAAACAAAAAAAGAAAATTACAGGCCAATAACCTTGATGAACATAGATACAAAAATCCTCAACAAAATATTAGCAATCAGAATACAGCAACACGTTAAAAAAATTATACACCATGATCAAGTGGGATTCATTCCAGGGATGTGAGGATGGTTCAACGTTCAAAAGTCAGTAAATGTGATACATCACATCAACAAACTCAAAGACAAAGACCATATGATTATCTCAATAGATACTGAAAAAGCATTTGATAAAGACTCTCAGCAAATTTGGTATAGAAGGAAAGTATCTCAACACAATAAAAGCCATTTATGACAAGCCCACTGCCAGTATCATTCTGAATGGGGAAAAACTGAGGGCCTTTCCCTTAAGAACAGGAACAAGACAAGGATGCCCACTCTCACCATTTCTATTTAACATAGTCCTGGAGGTACTAACTAGAGCAATCAGGCAAGAGAAAGAAATAAAGGGAATCCAGATTGGAAAAGATGAAGTCAAACTGTCTCTATTTGCAGATGGCATGATACTATATAGAGAAAAACCTAAAGACTCTATCAAAAAACTCCTAGAGCTGGTTAATAACTTCAGAAAGGTTGCAGGATACAAAATAAATGCCCCCAAATCAGTTACATTTATATACTCAAATAATGAACTAACAGAAAGAGAAATAAAGTAAGCCCATTTACAATTATCATGAAAAAAATAAAATACCGAGGGATCAATTCAACCAAGGAGATGAAAGGTCTCTACAATGAGAACTACAATCCACTTCCAAAAGAAATTAAGGAAGACCCAAAAAAGATGGAAAGATATTCCATGCTCTTGGATTGGAAGAATTAACATTGTAAAAATGTCCATACTACCCAAAGTGATCTACAGATACAATACAATCCCATCAAAATACCAATGACATTCTTCACAGAAATGGAAGAAACAATCTCAACTTTCACATGGAACAACAAAAGATTCAGAATAGCCAAAGCAATCCTGAGCAAAAAAAAAAAATAAATAAAGCCGGAGGCATAACACTACCTGACTTCAAATTATACTAGAAAGCTATTGTAACCAAAACAACATGGTACTAACATAAAAATAGACACTCAGATCAGTGGAGCAGAATTGAGAACACAGAAATCACCCTTCAGGCTTACAGCCATCTGATATTGGACAAAGGCAACAAAAATCTACATTGAGGAAAAGACTGCCTCTTCAACAAGTGGTGCTGGGAAAATTGGATATCCATATGCAGAAGAATGAAAGTAGATATGCATCTCTCACAATATACTAAAATCAACTCCAAATGGATTAAAGACCTAAGATCCAAAACTGTAAAATCACTAAGGGAAAATATAAGCAAAACACTTCAGGAACTAGGTCTGGGCACAGACTTTATGAACATGAGCCCCAAAGCACAAACAGCAAAAGAAAAAATAAACAAGTGGGACTACATCAAACTAAAAAGCTTCTGCACAGCAAAGGAAACAATCAACAGAGTGAAATGACAACCTACAGAGTGGGAGAAAATTTTTACTAACTATGCATCTGACAAGGGATTAATATCCATAATATACAGGGAACTCAACCAATCACACAGTAAGAAAACAAACAACCCAATTTAAAAATGGGCAAAGGAGCTGAATAGACATTTTTCAAAAGAAGACATACAAATGGCCAACAGGTACATGAAAAAATGCTCAACATCACTTCTTACTAGGGAAATGCAAATTAAAACTACCCTGAGATACCACCTCACCTCAGTTAGACTAGCTGTAATAAAAAAGACAGTGAATAACAAATGCTGGTGAGGGTGTGAAGAGAAGGGAATGCTCTTGCACTGTTGGTGGGACTGTGAATTAGTACAACAACTATGGAAAACAGTATGGAGGTTTCTCAAACAATTACAGATAGATCTTCCATACGATCCAGGTATATACTTCTGGATATATACCCAGAAGAATGGAAATAATCAAGTTGAAGGGATACCTGCATTCCCATGTTCATCATAGCAAGACATGGATGCCTTGGCTATTATAAACAACCTATATGTCCATAGATGGATGATTGGATAAGAAAACTGTGGTATATATACACCATGGAATACTACTCTGCCATAAAAAAGAATGAAATTCTCCCATTTGCAACAACATGGATGAGTCTGGAGAAACTTATGTTGAGTGAAATAAGCAAAGCACAGAGGGATAAACACCGCATGTGCTCACTCATAACTGTGAGCTAAGAGAGAAAGAAGGAAGGAAAGAAAGACCATACCTTGGGATGCAAAGTGGAGTGGGAGGAATGGGGAGGGGGAGGGAGATTGGGGATAATTGTGTGGGGGACACGGGGTACAAATGCAATTTGTGGTAATGCGCATGCTGCCAGCATGAATCTGGTCATCACATCTTGGGCACGAGGGGGTGACAATCAGCTCTGTATCTCATGAATATTCATAACCAATAAAAAAAGAAATTAGAATATAGAGTCAAAATGTCTATGAAGCCTCACACACACGTGCACTGATTTATATATACCAAGTGCTTTCCCATTGAGAGTCCCCTGTGAGACTCACAATATCCCCATGAGAAATGCAGGCAATCTCACCAGAGGATTCTGAAATTTATAGAAGTTAACAATTTGTCCAGTCTCAGTACCAGGAGGTTTAGTTTCAAAAACCAGCCAATATTCATCCCACTACATCTTACAGAGACTTCTCTAGTGGACAAGATCCTTTGCTGACTCCATTATCCTTAAATCCTGAGGATGGACATACAATAAAGTGAGAGAAGTAGACCAGATTCTACTTCCTCTAGGCCTCCCTCTGAGGGCTCTGCTTTCTGAAAAGTCAAGCACCAAGAGCAACGTTCTCACAGACTGGGGACATGGAACCCCATGGAAAGGAGAGAATAAGAGTAACCCCTGAAGATGACAGAATTGATGCTTGCCTTTTCTATCAGTCTTCTAGGGCTGCCTTAAAAAAATTCCAGATTGGGTGGATTAAAAAACAAATAGATATTTTTCACAGTTGTGGAGGCCAGAAGTCCAAGATGAAGGTGATGGCAGCTTTGCTTTCTCCTGAGGCCTCTCTTGGCTTGCAGAAGGACGCTTTCACACTGTATCCTCACATGGCCTTTCCTCTATGTGCCCATATCCTGGTGTCTCCCTGTGTCCAAATTAAATCTTCTTATAAGGACACAGGTCACATTGGATTGGGCCCCACCCTAACATCCTCATTCTAATGCAATCACTATTCCAAGGCTCTATTTCAAAATACAGTCCTATTCTGACTTACTAGAGGTTAGGGCTTCAACATGTGATTTTGGGGAGAGGAGGACAAATTCCAGCTAAAACACTTCTCTGTGTCTACGTTGGTCATTCTGTTGTGCTCATCTCATTGTCTGTATCTGCACTAACATAATGATTTAGTGAAGAGAGAAAAACAAGCCAGGATCAGACACTGCAGGGGACAGGATCTTGGTTTTGCTCACCTGATTTATTTCTAACTTTTTTCAAGTATTTGTTAAAATGGTTTACAGATAAGCAGGGGGAAGAGCACCAGACCACACAGAAAGTGGAAACTGGAATCAATGCTACCTGAAATCCAGTTCTAATTCAACCATGGAGCACAAGGTGTCCTCACAACAGAAAACGGTTATCCATTATTGGAAGACACTGACACTGAGAGGAAATACTCCAGAGCAGAGCTGCAGGCCACCATCATAGAGAAATGGAGCAGTTACAGAAGCTGTTTAGAGTCAGGAAGGGGACAACACAGTAGTGAACCCACTACCCCTCCCCTTACCATCCTGTCTAGTAGGCTCCCCATCGATCCTGTGCCAACTGCACCCCATCCTCTTCTCTGGATCTCTGTTCACCTCCCTCCTCTCATCACATCACATGCTATTGAACAACTCTCTATTCTACATGGACTCCAGGTATAAGCTGTGTCTTTCTTTATCACTTAGAAATCTCAGCTTTGACCCCATCAACTCCATAGCCTCAAAATTCTGAATTTTCCCCATCAATTTTTAGTAATTTCCAGGGATTCACACTCTTCACGCCTCCTCTCCTCAGTTCAATCTTCCCTGTCAAATCTACCTTTCACATACATCAACACAGACTTAGAACTTGGCTCCTCCATCAAGTATCCCCAAAGGAAAGAACTTTCACGGAAAAGTCTCATGAGCAATGTGGCCTTTATTAAGGACACTAAGGTGACACACGTGGACAGAGATACCCACATACCCCATCGCAAATGATTTAATTACTTCCTAGTAATTTTTTTTCTCCTAGGTCTCCTCTAGGCTGCTCTGCCTGTGAGAGGTCTTAGCTCTTCCTTGTCCAGCTGTGCAGCACTCAACTCTGCTCACCCTGCTCTCTTACCTCCCAGGTCCCATCCTGACCCAACATTTTCTATGTTTTTCCCACTTCTGTTTAATTTTGTTATTGTTACAAAATACACTTGACATAAAATTTACTGTCACAGCTCAGTGATAGCAAGTACATGAATGTCATTGTGCAGCCACCACCACCATCCATCTCCAGACTCTTCCATCTTGCAAAACTAAAACTCTGTACCTATTGAACAATAACTCCCCACTCTGCTCTCCCATCATGCCTGTGCAATTACCAGTCTGCTTTGTGTTTCTATGATTTTGGCTATTCTAAGAACCTTATGTAAGTGGGAATTATACAGTATTTCTCTTTTGTGACTGGCTTATTTTAGTGTAATGTCCTCATGGTTCATCCATGATGCAGCATATTAACCAGTAAAGGTCTAACAAAGGCCCCAGCCATGCCCTCCCAATGTCTCCATCCAGCCCAGCAATGACCAGCAGGACACTGCTGGAAGCACCCATGCTCCCAAGCCAGGGCAGTGAGGAGCTGAGGGCCTCAGCCACGCCCCCCTGATGTCCACATTCAGCCCAGCAATGACCACCGAGCCACTGCTGGAAACACCCTCAGCTCCCAAGCCATGGTGGTGGGGAGCTGAGGGCCTCAGCCATGTCCCCACCATGTCTGCATCTAGCCCAGCAATGACCACCAGACCACCA
The DNA here is from genome assembly GCF_000696425.1 of Galeopterus variegatus. Lineage (NCBI taxonomy): Eukaryota > Metazoa > Chordata > Mammalia > Dermoptera > Cynocephalidae > Galeopterus > Galeopterus variegatus. The sequence goes on from NW_007727189.1 coordinate 313,833, forward strand.
AAGGAAGTTCCCCAGGCTCCTGAGCAGGGGCAGTTGGGAGCCAAGGGTGTCAGCCACTCCCCCTGATGTTCACATCCAGCCCAGTGACGACCACTGAACTGCCACCAGAAGCAATTTAGGCTCCTGGGGTGGGGTGGGGCTGAGGGCCTCAGCCATGTCCCCCTGAAGTCATCATCCAGCCCAGCCATGATTGAGCCACCACCAGAAGCCCCCTGGGCTCTGCTGCAGGAATGAGGGGGGTACCACAGGCCTCAATCATGCCCCCCTCCTTCCTCCTGTCTCCCACCCTAACCTCCTCCCCTTCCCTTCTCCCCCTCCCTGCAATTGTCCTACAACATCATCTTAGAATTCAAAATAATAATAATAAGAAGAAGATTCTACATGTATTTTAGGATGAGTTTTTCTATTTCTGCAAAAAACTTCGTTGGGATTTTGATAGAAACTGTGTTTAATCTATATACAGGTTTGGGTAGCATTGTCATCTTAACAATTAAGTCTTCCACTTCTTGAACATGGGATGTCTGTATATTTACTTATGTCTTCTTAGATTTCTTTCAGCAATGTTTTATAGTTTTCAGTGTACAACTCTCTCACTTCCTTGATTAATTTCAAAGTATTTTATCCTTTTTGATACTATTGTAAATGGAATTGTTTTCTTAATTTTTTTTCAGATTGGTCATTATTATTGCATAAAAATGCAATGAACATTTATTTATTTATTTATTTTGTATTCTGCAACTTTGTTGAATTTATTTATTAGTTCTAACAGGTTTTCTGTGAAATCTTTAGGGTTTTCTACATGTAAGATCATATGATCTGCAAACAAAGAAAATGTCACATTCTCCTTTCCAGTTTGAGTGCTTTCTTTCTTTTTTCTTTCTAATTTGTCTGGCTAAAACTTGCAGTACTATGTTAAATAGAAGTGGCAAGAGACAGCAACCTTTCCTTGTTCCTAATCTTGAAAGAAAATCTTTCTGTTTCACCACTGTGTATGATGTTCACTGTGAGGTTTTCATACACAGCTTTTACTGTATTGAGGTAGTTTTTTCCTATTTCCAGTTTGTTGAAATTTTTATTATGAAAGGGTGTTGAATTTTGTCAAATACTTTTTCAGCATCACTTGAAATCACCATGTGGTTTTTTTCCCCCTTATTCTATTGATGTGATGTATTACATTGATTGGTTTTTGTATGTTGAACAACTTTGCAATCCTGGAATAAATCTCACATGGTCATGCTGCATAATATATATGGCTGAGTTGTTTTCTAGAATATTTTTCAGAAGTTTTGCATCAATGCTTATAAAAGATATTGGTCTGTAGTCATGTTTTTGCATTGTCTTTGTCTGGCTTTGATAGGTATTAGGGCAATGCTGTCCTCACATTTGGGAAGTGTTTCCTCCTATTTTTTTTGGAAAAGCTTGAAAAGAAGGGTTTCACTTTCTCTTTAAATGTTCTGTAAAATTTACCTGGGAAACCATCAGGCCCATTGCTTTTCTTTGTCAGACATTTTTATTAATGACCAATCATTTAATAGTTTTAGATCTATTCAGGGTTTCTATTTCTTCATGACTTAGCTTTGTGATCTAAATATTTGTTCGTATTTTTAAGTTATCCAATTTCTTGGTATAAAATTGTTCATAACAGTGTTTTTCTATATATTTTTTAATCTCCCTAGCATTGGTAGTAATATCCCCACTTTGATTTCTGATTTTACTAATTGGAGGGTTTTTTTCTTAGCCAATTGAATTAAAGTTTTACTTATTTTCTTGATCTTTTTGAAGAACCAACATTTGGTTTCTTTAATTTTCTCTATTGTTTTTCTATACACTATTTTATTCGTCTCTGCTCTAGTATTTCTTAACTTTCTTTCTCTACTAGTTCCACTAGTTCTCTTTTTTCAGTTTCTTTCCGTTTTAATAATTTGAGATAGTTCTTTCTCAACGTAAGCACTTATTACTATAAATTTCTTGCTTAGCACTACTATTGCTGTATCCCATAAGTAAAATTGTATACATGTACGGTGTACAACGTGATGTTCTGATATACGTGTACACTGTGGAATGGCTAAACCAAGCTACTTAACATATGTATTACTTCACATACTTATCAATTCTTCATGGCAAGAACACTTAAAATCCACTCTCTAGCAACCTTCAAATATACAATACACTGTTATTAACTATACTTATCATATTGTACAATGGACCTCATAAACTTATTCCTCCTTTCTAACTGAAAGTTTGTATCCTTTGACCAGCATCTTCCTAATGCCCACAACCCCCAGCCTCTGGTAACTACCCTTCTACTCTCTACTTTAATGAATTTGACTTTTTTAGATCCCACATGTAAGGAAGATCATGGGATATTTGTCTTTCTGGCCCTGGATTATTTCTTTTAACAAAGTGCCCTTCAGGTTCATCTGTGTTGTTGCAGTGACAGAAGTGACAGAATTTCCTATTTGTCAATACTAAATAATATTCCATTGTGTATTTATACCACATTTACTTTTTCCATTCATCCATCAATGGATACATAGTTTGCTTCCATACCTTGGCTATTGTGATAATACCACAATGAACCTGAGAGTAGATATATCTCTCTGATATACTGATTTCATCTTCTTTGGATATATATCAAATAATGGAATTGCTGTATCATATGATAACTCTATTTTTTAATTTTTTGAGGAACCTCCATACTTGTTGGGCCCATTTTTAGGAGCAAACATTATCTGTGAGCCACACGGTGCCTATGGGTGGAGGATAAAGATGGTGCCCGCGGGAAGTAGGGGAGGTGTAACCCAAGATAGCTCCAGAAGGTTTTTATTGGTTTTCCAGTATTTCCGCACTCGTGAACCCTGCGTGATCGCTATGCTCAACATGTTAGTACAAAATGCATGCCCGCGTGATCCTTTAATTGATTGGTTAGTTCATGGAAAGCCCCTACTTGCTTACTTATATAAGTTGCAGTGTAATGGCAATAAAGTGGAACTGGCCTGACAGCACCCCTGCTGCGTCTGAGTGTCTTTCATGGGGCTGGGTGGCAGGCAGCAGGATCACTTTCCCCTGAGATCCCTCGTTCCAAATACCGGGGGGTAATCCTGTTGGCTCCTTCTCCTTCTGGGTCTGCGGGAGGACCCCAGGAGTGCCCCCACAGAAGCTGGCACCCGAACAGGGGCCCACCACATAAGAAGAACCGACCCACTGTGCGTCCTAGAGAGAGAGGCGACGAGCGGCCACGAGCCTCAGCGAGGAGTTTCCCTCTGGAGAAACGCCATCTTGGGGTAATGGATATTTTCCAGGTGAGTCTCCTTATTCCCAACAGGCGAATAGGGTAAGTCGTTCTCACTCTTTTCTTATTCCTCCTACTCTTCTTCCCCACTGTCCTTCCCCTCTCTGTTCCGTGACTTTCAGTGAACAAGCAGACGGGTGTGGGACAACTGACAGGTCGTGGCCAGGGTGACTCTCTGGTAGACCTTGAAGACCTCATATCAGTCGGCTCCAGTAGCGGAAGCCAGACCCGGTGACACTCCTCCTTGTCTTCTCCCAGCTGAGGGACCGGCCATCCCCTTTTCCCAAAATACTGGCCATCACCAGTCCCATCAGGTTTTTTCTGGTGATAACCTTCAGCTGCTTCCTCTTTCTGTTTCTATACGTCTAAACACCATGGGAATATACCATGGGCAAAATGGATGAACCGGCCCTTAAGGCACTAAAATATTTGTTAAAAAGCGGAGGACTTGAGATTTCTGACAGTATGGCTGCCAAGACCTGGGCAACCGTTCTAGCCCTGGCTCCCTGCATGGTCTGGGCCAACCTGTTTTCTTGGGACACATGGGACTGCGTACAAACCCTTGCCCGGCAGCGGAAGGTTTGCTGTGGGAGGACCCACCCTTAGGGTTTTACCTACTATTTCAGCCCTTAAGTTTTGCTCTCGCAAGGCCACAAAGGTGACAGCCATATCCCTACCTCCCCAGACTTAGAAGAGCAATGGGAAAAGTTTGAAAGGGAGTGTATTAAGGGTGGCCTAACCATCTCTTCACAAGGTCATGCCCAGGATACCTTTCAGCCAAAAAATAGTTCCAGGGACCCACCAGGGGAACATGGGGGGGGTCACAAGAGGACCGGGACTTTCCCCAGCGTAAGCCCCCAGGGGAGGGCCTTCACCCTCCCCTCCTCTCACTAAAGACTTACAGGAGGGGCCACCAACAATAAACAAATAACAGCCAGTTGGCAACACAAATTTCAACTAAATGACCCCTGGGAGGCTCCCCCACCCTTTCACCACCAGCCTCAAGCTTTCCCCATTAATGTTAACTATAAACAGCATGAGCCAATGGGGAATCCCGAGGAAACTCCACCACCCTTTCCCTACCAACCCCAGGCTTTTCCTGTCAATGTCAACCCTGGGGGAGAACAGGCCAGCGCCCTGGTACCCCTGGGAGGCTACAGACCTAAAAGAGCTAAAAAAGGCTGTGGCCAAAGATGCCCCAAATTCCCCATGGGTGGAAACCATCCTCCAGGGATTAGCACACCAACCCTGCACCACCCAGGATTGGAAAATGCTTTGTAGGGCAGTACTCTCAGGTCCCCAGTACATTAAATTTTGCACCTTTTTAAAAGAAGAATGCCATGTTCAGGCAGAGAGGAATCAGGCCGCTAACCCAGTTATCCCAGTAACCTTTGGGATGCCATCTGGAGCAGCAGACCAGCACAGCACAGGAATCCAGCAAGCCGCTATCCCCACTCCATATCAAGACTAGGTTAGGACCATCTACTTAGTGGCTTGGAAAAAACTTGCGGAGGGCCCTACAGAGCCCCCCATATCAGGCATCACCCAGAGAGACAATGAGGACCTCCCTTCCTTCGTGGATAGGGTGGGAAAAAGCATACAAAGGAAATTCTCCCCAGGGCCCCTAAGAGACCAGTTTGTTAAAATGCTGATATGGGAAGAAATGACATCAGATCACAAATTGGCCTGCACAGGTCAAAATGACAGCTCCTTAGAAAGGTGGATTATCGCCTCTAGGGATGTGGGGACCCAAGGCCATCAGGCCCGCACCATTGCTACTGCCCTCCAAGCCCAAACCGACGCCCTCACTGAGGCAATGACTAAGGCCTTTAATACCATGACCTCCCCTGGAAATGGCCTCTCTGGTAATAAAACAGGCTGTTGCATTGGCTGTGGGGAACAGGGACACTTTAAAAATAGCTGTCCCCAAAATAATTCAAAACCAAAAGACCGAAAACCTCCCACCACCCCATGCTCAAGATGCAAAAAGGGCTACCACTGGAAGGCAAATTGTAAATCTAAATTTGATAAGGATGGCAATCCTTTAAATTAGAAAAGGGGCAACCCCTAGCCCCGTCATCCCAAGGGGGAACCCCATTTTCCACCACAAGTTAGAAACCCTCTAAGTCAACCTAAATCCGGATGCAACTCACACCAACCCCCAACAGAGCTAACAGGAGTTAACAAAGCCCAAAAACTTGCAAGGGCTAACTGGACGGTGCCTGTTGTGCCTGGGTTAAGACCCAAAATGGATATAATGATCGGGAGGGGAAATTTCCGATGCCTAATTGACACCGGAGCTGACCACATGGTCCATAGAGAGGAGGAAGTTCCTAATAGCTGGAGGATGGTCCCAGGACCACAAATAATGGGGGTTAGAGGAAATACTCAGTCCAAAGAAACTGTTGGCTGGCTCCCCGGGAAAGATGCTGATGGCACAAGAGGGGAAGTCAAACCTCTTATAGCCACAGGGCTTAATGCAAACCTCCTAGGCCAAGACATTCTGGGACAAGCAGACACCTGTATCACCACTGATTATAAAGAATTTTATTTTTATTTATTTATTTATTTTTCTTTTTTGTCTTTTTTTGTGTCCGGCAATGGATCGCAACCCTCAGTGTCGCACCCGGGACCGGCAACGGGATCACAACCCTCGGTTCTGCATCCGCACCTTGCTCAGCCAGTGAGAGGGAACCGGTCTGTATGTGGGATCCGAACCCTCAGCGGGAGCGCCGCCATGCTCCCAAGCGGCACCCTGTAGCAGTGCGCCACCGGGCCAGCCCCATTATAAAGAATTTTATGATGACATTTTAGATGAGGAGTACTGGCAGCAGTTCAACCTCCCTTCTTGCCCAAATTATAGAGGGGACCCCGAATTCCAAAACATGCGGGAGGGAAAGCCACTTACAAGATGGAAGGTGCACCCCCAATCCTAAAGGCCACTGCCCCCCAGGTTCCTCCCATCCGTTGGAAACTGGGACCCCCAATTTGGGTGGAGCAGTGGCCTCTCCCAGCTAATAAGTTGCAAGCACTTGAGGAACTTATTGCAGAACAACTAAAATTAAAACATATTCGCCCATCCACTAGCCCCTGGAATACCCCTATTTTTGTCATTAAAAAGTCTTCAGGAAAATGGAGACTGTTACAGGATCTTAGAAAAATTAATGAAAGAATGTTGCTACAGGGAACCCCCCTAAGGGGATTGCCTTGGGTACTGGCCATCCCTAGTAACTTATGCCTCATGGTTATAGATATTAAGGACTGCTTCTTTTCCATTCCTTTAAACCCACAGGATTATGAAAATTTTGCCTTCTTGGTCCCCTCAACTAACTTTAAGGGGCCAGATAAACGGTTTGAATGGATGGTTTTGCCTCAAGATATGGCCAATAGTCGGTCCTTTTGCCAAAACTATGTTTATGAATTACTCCAACCTGTCAAAAGGCTACCCCATGTTGAAATGTACGTTTACATGGATGATATTATCTTAGGGGCCCTAAATACTTCCCAATTAGCTGAGGCATATAAAGTCCTGCAAATGCCTTACAAAGGGTAACTTGCATGTTGCAACTGATAAAATCCAAGTTATTCCACCTTTTCAAATTTTAGGTACCCAGTTAAACTTGCAAGGCATTAGTCCTTTAAAACCTCAACTTTGTATCCCAGATTCTTGTTCTTTGGTTGATTTACAATGCCTTTTAGGTGAAATTAATTGTCTATGGCCCTGGATTCCCATTCCAATGGGCCAGCTGTTACCTCTTTTTAACCTATTAAGGGACAGCCTGCCTCATGATAAAATCTCGCTTTCAGTTGCACATAAACAGCTCTTACAAGAGGTTCCAAATTCTCTCAGCCAGGCTCAGCTTGCTAGATACTCTCCCTCAAAAGACTTGCAATTATGGATTCTGCCTATTCCCACCATCCTCATGGCGGTCCTAGTTCAAGAGGGAAACCCCTTACAATGGATTCATATATCTCTGGGGGGATCCCCTCGAGTCTATACCTATATAGACCACATGGCCAACTTAGCGCAAAAGGGAAGGGACATAGCACTCCGATGCTATGCACAGGAACCTAACAAAATAATTGTTCCAAATCGACTGAGTGACCTAGAATGGATCTACAGAAACAATCCTAGAATGGCCTTGGCACTAGAGGATTCCCTGGCATCCTTGATTTGTCACTACAGGCCTTATAAATGGGTCACTTCTTTTGGCTGTTTAAACTGGAGAGCACCTCAATTATTTCTACACAAACCCATGCCTGATGCCTATAATGTGTTCACTGATGGGGGTAAAC
>NW_007727189.1:322248-336197 GCF_000696425.1 Galeopterus variegatus
CACATACAGACCGGTTCCTGCTCACTGGCTGAGCGAGGCGCGGGAGCAGTGCCGAGGGTTGCGATCCCGTTGCCGGTCCCGGTCCAGTACAGGGGTGACACTGAGGGTTGCGAACCGTTGCCGGACACGGAAAAAGACAAAAAAAAAAAAATTGCCAGGTCTACTTTCACTAGGAAACTTTTTAGCAGACAAAACAGCCTCTTCTAACCCCCATGTTTTAACTTTACAAGATGCATCTAATCTCCATGGCCTAACTCATATAATTTGGAGGGGCCTACATAAATGGTTCCCACAAATCCCTATTAAAGATTTTAAAAAGATTGTTCATACTTATAAGTTTTGCCTTCCTTACTCACAGGTGCCCCCTTTACAATCCCCAGGAGTTAACCCTAGGGGATTAAAACCCAACGTATTATGGCAAATTGATGTTACTCATTCTTCTTCTTTTAGAAAGCTCAAGTATGTTTTTGTTACTGTTGATACCTATTCTCATGCCTGCTGGGCTACCGCTCATTCAATGGAAAAGGCTCGAGGTGTCCAAAGTCTCCTTTTACAATGTTTTGCAACACTTGGACTCCCTAATCAAATTAAAACTGATAGTGGCTCCTGTTTTGTTAGCCGTGCATTTCAGGAGTTCCTTTCAAGCTGGCGCATTCGCCACACCACAGGTATTCCATACAATCCACAGGGACAAGCTATAATAGAGCGTTATCACCGAACTTTAAAAACTCAATTGCAAAAACAAAAAGGGGGTACCCCACCAACAATTAGGATTAGCACTATTTACATTAAACATTCTAAATTTTTCCAAAAACGAGTTAATGACACCTTTTCAAAAGCACTGGTCTAATCAAGACAAAAAGCCCGAGGTACAAGCTAGATGGAAAGACCCCATTTCTGGACACTGGAGAGGACCTGACCCACTCCTAACCATGGGAAGGGGATTTGGGTGTGTACGAACCCTGCCCCATATGAATACCAGCCAAAAACCTTAAATTTGTACCTCAAAATCTTGAGCCAATAACCCAGCCCAGGGACAACAACAACCCTGAGGCAAATTCTTCTCTTTCGGGAGACTTATGCGACAACGTGGGTGAACCTGCCTCTTAATCCTCGTGGGAGAGTTTTGCTCCAATCCTGATTGCCTTTGTCCTTAACACCATCAACAGCAGCATGGTGCGTCACCTGGTCATCCTATGGACCATCTGGCTCTCCGGCTCATGGGGAACCAATCACCTACCAGTGCAACAAACCTGGACAAAAGATTGCTGGTCATATTATGATAAATTCATCCCCCATATTTTGAGGCTGTGGCGTTAAGTAACGTAACCATCCTCCCCACTAACAGCACCCAGTGCACCATTAATTACAACAGAGCCCATCCTGGTTTAACCATACAACATATGTTGGGAAAAGGATTATGTGTTGGTGTAAACAACCCCTCCCTTTGTTCCAATACCATTATCCTCAAGAGCACCTGGGCTAAACCCAGCCTTGGGTGATGGTTATGCACCAAATCAGGGCTTACTGCTTGTGTGTTTAATCAATCCTTATCTCATGAAACTTGTGTATCAGTAGATATTGTTCCCTGAATATTATGGCATAAAGGGGAAGAAATGTTTCAATATTGGACAAGTAACTTTCTTCACCGCAGTGAAAGGGCACTAGAGGCCACTGTTACCATTAGTACTTTATTGGGGACTGTAGGCACTGGGGCGGGGGCTGCTGGGATAGGATATACCTACACTCATACACAAGCTTTAAGGGAGGCTATAGACATAGATCTAGATAGGCTTGAAACATCAATTACCCATTTGCAAAAATCATTAACTTCTCTTTCTGAAGTTGTATTACAAAATAGAAGGGGATTAGACCTCTTATTTTTACAACAGGGAGGCTTATGTGCAGCTCTCAGGGAAGAATGTTGCTTTTATGCCAATCATTCTGGAATAGTAAAAGAATCTATGACAAAGGTTAGAGAGGGCTTGGAAAGACATAAAAGAGAAAGAGAGGCCAATGAGGTCAATCTTGGTTTAACAGTTCTCCCTGGCTTACCACCTTAATATCTGCCTTAGTGGGCCCCCCCTTAATCCTCCTCTTAGTGCTAATGTTTGGCCCTTTAATTTTTACTAAAATCATGGCTCTCATTCGATGAAATCTAGGATCCATAACTACACTCACCCAAGTGGTAGAAAATGTGGCCCAAGAAAAAACCCCCAAACCCTTGGGTCAATAAGGCCCTTCAAAAAATCCACAATAATCTTTAAGGGGCTCTGCTGGCTCTCCACAAGTGGCTGGCTAGCCAATGATGGGTAAGATCTCCAGAGGGGGACAACCTAAGATGGGCACAGTCACAAAAAAGCCAACGACGTTGAGAGGTTAGCTGCCTCCAACTGCCCATTACAGGGTTGTTCTTCTTTTTATAAAGAAAATAGGGGGAGATGTTGGGCCCATTTTTAGGAGCAAACATTATCTGTGAGCCACATGGTGCCTATGGGTGGAGGATGAAGATGGTGCCCACGGGAAGTAGGGGAGGTGTAACCCAAGATAGCTCCAGAAGGTTTTTATTGGTCCTCCAGTATTTCCGCACTCATGAGCCCTGTGTGATCGCTATGCTCAACATGTTAGTACAAAATGCATGCCCGTGTGATCCTTTAATTGATTGGTTAGTTCATGGAAAGCCCCTACTTGCTTGCTTATATAAGTTGCAGTGTAACAGCAATAAAGTGGAACTGCCCTGACAGAACCCCTGCCGCATCTGAGTGTCTCTTTCACGGGCCTGGGTTGGCGGGCAGCAGGCTCACTTTTCCCCGAGATCCCTCGTTCCCAACACCGGGGGTAATCCTGTCGGCTCCTTCTCCTTCTGGGTCTGTGGGAGGAACCCAGGTGAGCCCCTGCACATACTGTTTTCCACAATGGCTGTTCTGATTTTCATAACCACCAACAGTGTGCAAGTGTTCCCTTTTCAGTACATCCTTGCCAATACTTGTTATCTTTCATCTTTATGATAATAGTTACTCTACCAGATATGAGGTGTATTAGTCCGTTTGTGTTGCTTATAACAGAATACATGGAACTGGGTAATTTATAAAGAAAATAAAATTTATTGCTTACAGTTTCTGAGGCTGTGAAGTCCAAAGTCCATCTGGCGGTGGCGGTGGTGACAGTGACCCAGCTGTATCACATTGCAAGATGGTGGAAGCAGAGAGACAGCAGAAAGACAGACTCTCCTTTTCTTTTTAAGCCCTCAGAACCATGCCCCTGACCACCATTTTTAATCCATTCATTACTGCATGGTCCTACAATCCAATTACCTCTTCAAGACACCACGTTTCAACTATCACAATGGATTTCCCACCCTCTTAACAGTCACAGTGGGGGCTAAGTTTCTAATACAAAAAACTTAGGAGACAAGTCAAGCTTCAATAGTTTTGGGGGGACATAATTCAATTTAATACATGAGGTGATTATCTCATTGTAATTTTGAGTTGTATTTTCCTGGTGGTTAGTGATGTTGCACATTTTGGCATATACCTGATGTTCATTTGTATGTCTCCCTCTGAAAAATGTCTACTTAGACTTTTTAACTCATTTTTTAATTGAGTTATTTGTTTTCCTGCTATAGAGTTACTTGAGTTCCTTATGTATTTTGGATAACCACCCCTTATCAGATGTATGCTTTGCAAATATTTTCTGCCATTTTATAGGTGGTCACTTCAGTCTGTTGATTGTTTCCTTAGCTATACAGAAGCTTTTTAGTTTGATGTAATCTTATTTGTTTGTTTTTGCTGTTGCTGCCTGTGCTTTGGGGGTCATATCTCAAAAATGATTGCCCAGAACAATATCACATAGCCCTTTTCCTATCTTTACTTCTAGTAGTTTAATCCGTGGCAGGTCTTATGTTTAAGTTGTTGATTCCATTTTGAGTTGATTTTTGTGTATGGTGTTTATCAATCTGTTTTCTTCTGCTGATAACAGAAGACCTGAAGCTGGGTAATTTATAGGAAAATTAAATTTATCTCTTACAGTTGAGGAGGCTAGGAAGCCCAAAGTCCAGGAGGCACATCTGGTGAGGGCCTTATTTTTGGTGGGGACTCTACAGACTCCCATCATAATGCAGTGTATCACATGGTCTGGGCTGAGCAGAGCACTGTTCATGTCTCTGTTTATAAAGATACTAGTCCACAACTATGATAACCCATTAATCCATTAACCCATTAATCCTTGGGTGGATTAATCCATTCATGAGGGCACAGCCCTCATGGTCCAATCCCCTTTTAAAGTGTCAACCTTTCCCATAACATATTGGGGATTAAGTTCTAACACAAACTTTGGAGAAAACAAACATTCAAATCATAGCCTGGTGTAATGTAAGAATGTCTGGTTTGAGGCCGGCCCGGTGGCGCACTGCTACGGTGCGCCGCTTGGGAGTGTGGTGGCGCTCCCGCCGAGGGTTCTGATCCCACATGCAGACCGGTTCCCGCTCACTGGCTGAGCGAGGTGTGGGCGCAGCACCAAGGGTTGCGATTCCGTTGCCGGTCCCGGTCCGGTACGGGCGCGACACTGAGGGTTGCGATCCGTCGCCAGACATGAAAAAAGACAAAAAGGAAAAAAAAAAAAAAAAAGAAAAAAAAAAAAAAAAAGAATGTCTGGTTTGTGTGTGTGTGTGTGTGTGTGTCTGTGTTTTGGTATGTAGATATTCACTTTACCTAATACAAGTTATTAAAAAAGACTGTCATTTTTCTTTTTTATGTTCTTTATTTAAATCAATCTATCAAAAATGCATGGATTTATTACTGGGCTCTCTATCCTGTTACATTGGTCAATGTGTCTGTTTTTTATGCCACTACCATGTGTTCTGATTAGTGTAGCTTTGTAGTAGATTTTTATATTAGGTAGTATTATGGCTCCAAGTTTGTTTTATTTGCTCAAGATTGCTCTGGCTATTTGGGGTCTTTTGGATTCCACACAAATTTCAGAATTGTTAGTTCTGTTTGTGTGAAAAACAACATTGATATTTTGATAGAGATTGCACTGAATCTGTAGATTGCTTTGGGTACTGTGGACATTTTGACAATATTAATTCTTCCTACCCATGAACATGGGGTATCTTTCTTTTCTGTTTGTATCTTCTTCAATTTCTTTCCTCAGTTTTTTATAGTTTAATGCACATATCATTCACCTCCTTAGATAAACTTATTCCTAACTATTTTATTGATTCAGTAGCTATTTTAATGGAATTGTTTTCTCAATTTCTTTTTCAGATAATTTGTTGGTGTATAAAAATGCAACTGATTTCTGCATGTTGATTTCATATCTTGCAACTCTAATGGATTTGTTAGTTCTATAAGTTTTTTGGTGGAGTCTTTAGAGTTTTCTAAAGATCATGTCATCACTAAATAGAGACAGTTTCACATCTCCCTTTTCTGTTTGCATGTATTTGATTTCTCTTGCCAAATTCCTGTGGCATTGACATTTAGTACTATGTTGAGTAGAAGTGGCCTACAGTGTGCAACCTTCAGTCTTGCTCCTGAAAATATAGAAAAAGCTGTCAACTGTTGAGTATAATGCTAGGTGTGGGCTTCTTATATATGACCTTTCTTGTGTTGAGCTACGTTCCTTCTATACCTCATTTGTTGAAAGTTTTTAATCATAAAAATATGTTGAATTTTGTCAAATGCTCCTTATGCATCTCTTGATATGATCACATGAATTTGTTCTTAATTCTGTTAATGTGGTATACCACATTTATAGATTCACTTATGTTGAATCATCCTTGCATACCTGGGATAGCTCCCTATTGACTATAATGAATGATTTTTTCTATGTGCTGTTCAATTTAGTTTCCTAGTATTTTGTTAAGAATTTTTGTATTTAATGTTCATCCGTGATACTGGCCTGTGACTTTCTTTTCTTGCAGTGTTCTTCTGTGGTTTTGGTATCAGGATAATGCTGGCCTAATAAAAGCAATTTAAAAGTATTTCCTCCTCTTCAGTTTTTTGGAAGAATTTGAGAAAAATTGGTATTAGTTCTTCTTTCAATGTTTTATAGACTTCTTCAGTGAAACCACAAGGTCCTGGGCTTTACTTTGCAGGGAGACATTTTATTAATGATTCAATTTCCTTTCTCATTATTGATCTGTTCAGATTTTCTGTTTCTTCATGATTCAGTCTTGGTAGGTGGTATGTTTTTAAGAACGTATCCATTTCCTCTGGGTATCCAATTTGTTGGCATACAATTGTTCACAGTAGTATCATAATATTTTTATATTTCTGTGGTGAGTTGTATTGTCTCCTATTTTGTTTGTGAATTTATTTATTTAAGTCTCTTTTTTCTTAGTCATCTAGCTAAAGGTTTGCTAATTTTAAAAGTTAACACTTTCATAAATCTTTTCTACTGATTTTCTACTCTCCATCTTATTTATTTGTGCTCTGACTTTTTTTTCTTCTAACTTTGGGCTTAGTTTGCTCTTTTACTTACTTAAGGTGTAATGTTAGGTTATTTCCTATCTTCTTTTTTTTATTTAGGTATTTATTGCTATAAATGTCCCTTTCAGAGCTGTCTTTGCTGCACTCCATAACTTTTAATATGTTGTTTCCATTTTTGTTTTTTTTTTTCAAAATATTTTTTAATTTGCTTTTTAATTTCTTTTTTGACACATTGGCTGTTCAGGAGCATGTGGTTTAATATCCACATGCAAGGGACTTCAAAAAGTTCATGCAATGATTCATATTATGTTTTAATTCTATTTTTCCATGAGCTTATTAAAGTACCCCTGTATTTTTTTATTTTGCAAATTTTCTTCTGGTATTGATTTCCAGTTTTTTGGTTTTTTGTTTGTTTGTTTATCATTGTGGTGGGAGAGATACTTGATATGATTTCAATGTCTTAAAATAGGTAAAACTAGCTTTGTGTCTTAACATTTGGTCTATCCTGGAGAATGTTCCCTATATGCTTGAGAAGAATGTATATTCTGCTTTTGAATGCAATGTTCTGTACATGTCTGTTAGGTCCACTTAGTCTATGACGTAGCTCAAGTCCAATTTTCTGTGGTTGATTTTCTCTGGATGATCTGTCCATTGTGGGAAATGCAGTGTTAAAGTTCCCCACAATTATTGTATCTCAGACTCTCTCTCTATTCAGATTTATTTTTTTTTCCACTATTTATTTATTTATTTGTTTTTTATTGGAACATAGTTGAACATACATGTCTGTGGAGTAAGCATTGAACATCACCGATCTATTAATATTCGATTTTATATTTAGGTGCTCTGCTATTAGGTGAATCAATATTTACAATTATTATATCCACTCACTGAATTGAAACTTTTATTATTACATAATAACCTTGTTTCTTTGTACAGTTTTTGATTTAAGTGTATTTTGTCTGATATAAGTATGGCTATCCCTGCCTTTTTTTGGTTTCTATTTGCATGGAATATCTTTCTTTATCCTTTTACTTTCAATCAATCTGCGCTTAAAGGAAAAGTTACTCTCTGGAAGGCAGCATATTTTGGAGTATTGTTTTTAAAAAACAAAACAACAACAAAAAAACCCATTCAGCCAATATATGTCTTTTAATTGAAGAACTTAATCCATTTACAGTGACGGTGATTATTGAAAAGAAAGAACTTACTACTGCCATTGTATTAATTGCTTTATGGCAGCTTTGTAGATTGTTACTTTTCTTTTCTCTTACTATCTTCTCTCATGATTTTATTTACTGATACGCTTTGATGCCTTATTTTTTTTAATCCCTTGCGTATCTAATATAGGTCTTTGCTTTGTAGTTAGCATGAGTCTTACATAAAATATCTTACAGTTATACCAGGCTATTTTAAGCTGATAACTTCTGATAAGTTAACGTCTAACACTTACAAAAACTCTACACTTTTACTTCCTGCCCCCACATTTTATATTTTTGTTGTCACATTGGTATCTTTTGTATTGTATATCCTTTAACAAGTTATTGTAGCCATTATGTTTAATAATTTTGTCTTTTGAGCTTCATATAAAGACATAATTGATTTACACAATATCATTACATATTAGAGTATCTTAAATTCCACTACATACTTATTTTTACTAGAGAGTTTTATATTTTTATATGTTTTTGTGTGACTACTTAGTTCTTTTCTTTCATCTTGAAAAACTCTTTAGCATTTTTTGTAAGATGTGGTGATGATAAACTGTCTTAGTGTTTGTTTGTCTGGGGAAGTCTTTACACCTTCCTTTATTTCTAAAGGACAGCTTGTGGGTAAAGGACTAAGTAATGCCATTTTTTTTTCATTCTGTACTTTCAATATATCAATGCACTCTCTCAACCTATAGGATTTTTGCTGAGAAGTCCTCAGATAGCTTTATAGAAATTCCATTGTATGTAACAGGTCACTTTTTTCATGTGCTTTTAAAATCCTCTTTTTGCCTTTATTTTGGAAAGTTTGATTATAATATGTCTTGATGTAGTCTTGTTTGGATCAAAACTTATTGAAGACCTTTAAGCTTATAGAACTTAGATCTCTTTATATTTAGGAATTTTTATCCACTGTTTTTAAAAATAAGCTTTCTGTCCCCTTTTCTCTCTCTTCCCCTTCTACAAATCCTAAAACCAAAAAGTTGTCTCTCTTAATGCTGACCCATAAATTGTGTTGGCTTTCTTCATTCTTTTTCATTGTTTTTTCATTTTTTCCTCTGACCATATATTTTCAAATAACCTGTCTTTGAATTTATAGATTCTCTCTTCTGCTTGATCAATTCTGCTATTAACACTCTATATAGCATTTTTCAGTTGACTCATTCCTTCCTTCAGTTCCAGAATTTTGGAATCTAGGGTTTTATTAATGATTTAAATCTCTCATTTTGTTTGTGATTATTTTCCTGATTTTGTAGAATAGTTTTCCTGTATTTTGTTTGTGTGTGTTTTCTGGGCTTCCTTAAAACAATAACTATTTGTCAGGCAGTTTATAGATCTCCAGTTTTCTGGGGTCAGCTAGGAAAATTATTGTGCTCTTTTTGTGGTGAGATGATTTCTTCTTTGTTTATGTTTCTTGTTGTCTTATATTGATGTCTGTAAATATGGCAGAGCAGTCACATCTTTCAGACTTTTCCAGCTGGTTTTGATGTGGGATGACCCTCCCCTATGGGAGGGTGGAAAGGCAGTCTCAGTGGGGCGGAAGTACAGAAAATTTTGCTTCAAATAACCGCAG
This sequence comes from Galeopterus variegatus, assembly GCF_000696425.1. Classification (NCBI taxonomy): domain Eukaryota; kingdom Metazoa; phylum Chordata; class Mammalia; order Dermoptera; family Cynocephalidae; genus Galeopterus; species Galeopterus variegatus. The sequence goes on from NW_007727189.1 coordinate 331,455, forward strand.
GGGTCCTCAGCCTCCAACACTGTGGGTGTCTACAGAGGTTGTGAGGGCCATTGGGGACATCAGCGGCATTGTCTGTTATATCCTCCCAATCTCTTTTTCACACCAGAGAAGTTTTGCCTAAGGATACCCCTCTGGGTATTGCTTGCCAGCCCACTCATGGTGGTGGTGACACCAGTGTCTGATGGGTGGTGCCTGTGGAGCAGCCATGGAACTAAGGCCTGAAACAAGGGCACATGTGGAGGGACTACAGTTTTGGGTTCACAATAGTAATGGCACTGGTACCCGAGGCGTGAGAACCCCTGCTGTGGTGTTGATAATGGTTTGTGAGGTGCTGGTGCTTGTGAAGCAGCTGGGGAGCTGGGGCCCAGAGCATAGAAGTTTCCAGAGCTACAATGACTCTAGCCTTAAGTTTGGAGCACAAGCTAGCTCTCTGTGGCAACTATGCTAATGTCTGGAGAGACATCTTGTGTAAAAAGAACTTGGCTCTAAAGTAGGGGTGCTCACTAAGATAATGGTCTTGGTGTCTGAGATGTGGGCACATGCAGCCACAGAGCTAGGGTCTATAGCATGTGTGCATATAGCTACAGTGGCTCCACGGTCCCAGGCAAGGGTTAGCTTTTTATGTCAGCATAACTGCCTTCTGAAGCAGGTCATGCACAAAGAGACCTTGGGTCTGAGGCTTAGTGTGCAGGTTAACTTTCTGTGGAAGCTCACCTGGCATCTGAAAGATGAGTATGCACCTTGATACCTTGACTCTGGAGTTCCAAATGCAAGCTAGTATGTTATATTGGAGGCTCTTATGTCTGAGGCATTGGCCGGCATAGTGCAGCCATGGATCAAGGGCCTGCAGTTCAGCTTTCTTGAGGCATCTATGACTTGAAGGTCAGTGGCATACACAGTGGGGAGAGGTGGTGGCTTGAGTTTCATGACAGAAAAACAGTAGCTGCTTTTTGAGGGAAGGAAAATGTGAGGCATGTCTCCCTCTCTTGGATTTGTGGTGGGAATGGCTCTTTTTTATTTTAGTGGCCAAAGATTCCAGTGTTTTCTACAGAGCAAGCTGCTGGGGAACACTATTGTTCCTACTATATGGCTGATACCCATTGCCTACATCTTTCTTCCTTATTTTTAGCCAAATACAGAATCTCAGCTATGCTGATCTCACCAAAAAAAACATTTCTGTACAGATAGCCTTTGTTTTTTAGCTCCACTGTCATGCTGCAGATTTATTTTATTTTATTTTTTTCCTTTTTGTCTTTTTTCGTGTCCGGCAACGGACCGCAACCCTCAGTGTCGCGCCCGTACCGGACCGGGACTGGCAACGGGATCGCAACCCTCAGTGCTGCGCCCGCCCCTCGCTCAGCCAGTGAGTGGGAACCGGTCTGCATGTGGGATCCGAACCCTCGGCGGGAGCGCCGCCGCGCTCCCAAGCGGCGCACTGCAGCAGTGCGCCACCGGGCCGGCCCGATGCTGCAGATTTATAAAGGGGCCCAGGGTTATTTTGTTTTGTAAATGTCTGTCTATATTTGTGGGGTTTTTTTCCAGGGGGGAATAAAGTCTGGTGTCTCCTACTCTGCCATCTTCATGTCATCCCTTCATATAAGTTTGTCATGTTGTGTTTTTGGTTTCACTCATCTGTAAGTATTTTCTAATTTCCTTTTTAATTTCTTTTATTCATTGGTTATTTACAAATATGTTGTTTAATTTTTACAAATATGTAAATTTTCCAGTTTTTCTTCTCTTATTGATTCTAACTTTATCATGTTGTGCTTGGAAAAGGAACTTTATGAAATTTATCTCTTTTAATCTATTGAGACCTACTTTGTGGACTAATATATGGCCTATCATGGAGAACGTCCTACTAGCACTTGAGAAGAATGAATATTTTATTGTCATTGTGTATTTTATTGCTATAACAAAGACTATTCTGTATGTCTTTGTTATATCTAGTTGGTTTATTGTGTTGTTCAAGTCCCCTTTCCTTACATATCTTCTGTCTAGTATTCTATTTAGGATTGTGAATGGTGTATTAAGGCCTTCAACTATTATTGTAGAACTGCTTATTCTTCTCTGAAATTCTCTCAATTTTTGCTTCACATATTTTGATAGTCTGTTATTAGGTGAGTAAATATTTACAATTTTTACATTTTTGGACTTATTATTGAAACTTTTATTAATATTGAATGTTCTTTTTTGTCTCTTCAAAACACTTTTGATTTGAAGTCCCTTTTGTCTGTTATTAGTAGAGCCTCTCCTTCTCTTTTGGTTACTATTTTCATGAAATATCCTTTTCCATCCTTTAACTCTGTTGTGTTCTTGTATCTAAGATGAGTCTCTTGTAAAAAGCACATACCTAAATCTTATTTTTTAAGTTCATTCTGCTAATTTATGTCTTTTGTTTAGAGAGTTTAATCCATTTACATTAAAAGTAATTATAAATGAGGAGTGGTTTACATCTGTCATTTTGCTATTTATTTTCGATGTGCCTTTAACTTTCATTTCTCATTTTCTGCATTACTATCTCCTTTTGTGTTTATTTGATTTTTTTCCTAAAAAAAACACTTGTATTCCTTGCTTGTTTCCTTTTGTGTATATTTTAAAGGGTTTTTTTTTTTTCTGTGTGTTCAGCATGGGAAATACATTTAATATCTTAAAGTTAAATGATTCTAATTTGAATTTATACTAGCTTAACTTCACTAACATACAAGAACTCTGTTCCTATATGGACTTGTGCCATTTTCTTCAGTTAGTCAGAATCACAAAATTAACAATTTTCTACACCATGCTGAAAAACATAAACTAATAAACTAACAATTTTTAGGTATTAGACTATTAAATTATGCAGAAACAAAATGTGTAGTTACAAACCAAAGTTATAATCATACTAGCTTTCAGAATAATCACTGTTTTTTCACAAGTGTATTAGTCTCAAATTACGTAGAAAACAAAAAGTGGAGTTTTCATTTAACAAACCGAAGTTAAAATGATACTAGCTTTAATAAACTGTTTGCATTTATTGTTATTTATTTTTCTTCTTGCTGCTTCAAGGTACTGTCTAGTGTCCTTTCATTTCAACCTCCAGGACATACATAGGATCATGTCATCTGCAAAAAGGAAAAGTTTGACTTCATCTTTTCCAATCTGGATGTCCTTTGTTTCTTTCTCTTGACTGACTGCTCCAGCTAGTACTTCCAATACTAAGTTAAATAGGAGTGGTGACTTTGTCTTGTTCCTGTACTTAAGGGAAAAGACTTCAGTTTCTCACCATTCACGATATTGGTGGTGCTTGTCATAAGTAACTTTTACTGTGTTGAGGTGTTTTCCTTCTGTACCTAATTTGTTGAGAGCATTTACCATGAAGGAATGTTGAGTTTTGTCAAATGCTTTTTCTGCATCTATCAAGATAATCACACGGATTTCTCCTTGATTTTGTTGATGTGGTGTATCACATCAACAAAATCATTTTTCCATATATTGAACCATCCTTGCATCCCTAGAATAAATCTCACTTGATCATGGTGTATAACTTTTTTGGTGTGTTGCTGTAGTCTGATTGCTAGTATTTTTTTTTTTACTTTGTCAATATACAATGTGGTTGATTATTATAGCCAATTACCGAAACCTCCGTCCCTCCTCCCTCTCACCCCTCCCTCCCAACAATGTCCTATCTGTATGCTTCTCGTATCAATTTCAAGGAATTGTTATGTCTCCTTCCCTCCCTTCCTCCCTTATTTTTTGTGTATTTATTTATTTTTAGCTCCGACAAATAAGTGAGAACATGTGGTATTTCTCTTTCTGTGCCTGACTTGTTTCACTTAATATAATTCTCTCTAGATCCATCCATATCATTGCAAATAGCAGTATTTCATTCTTTTTTATAGCTGAGTAGTATTCCATTGTGTAGATATACCACATTTTCCATATCCACTCCTCTGATGATGGACATTTCGGCTGGCTCCAACTCTTAGCTATTGTAAAGAGTCTTGCGATGAACATTGGGGAAGAGGTATAGCTTCTACTTGATGATTTCCATTCCTCTTGGTATATTCCCAGCAGTGGGATAGCTGGGTCATATGGTAGATCTATCTGCAATTGTTTGAGGAACCTCCATACCATTTTCCATAGAGGCTGCACCATTTTACAGTCCCACCAACAATGTATGAGAGTTCCTTTTTCTTCACAACCTTGCCAGCATTTATCATTGAGTCTTTTGGATATTAGCCATCCTAACTAGGGTGAGATGGTATCTCAGTGTGGTTTAGATTTGCATTTCCTGAATGCTGAGTGATGTTGAGCATTTTTTCATGTCTGTTGGCCATTCGTATATCTTCCTTAGAGAAATGCCTATTTAGGCCTTTGGCCCATTTTTTTAATTGGGTTGCTTGTTTTTTTCTTGTAAAGTTCTTTCAGTTCCTTGTATATTCTAGATATCAATCCTTTGTAAGTTGTATGTTTTGCAAATATTTTCTCTCACTCTGTTGGTTGTCTTTTAACTCGGTTAATTGTTTCATTTGCTGTGCAGAAGCTCTTTAGTTTGATATAATCCCGTTTACTATTCCTTTTGTTGCCTGTGCTTTTGGGGTCATATTCATGAAATCTGTGTCCAGTCCTACTCCCCAAAGTGATTCTCATATGTTTTCATTAAGAAGTTTTATTCCTTCAGGGTATATATTTAATTCTTTAATCCATTTTGAGTTTATTTTAGTATATGGTGAGAGGTATGGGTCTAGTTTAATTCTCCTACAT
>NW_007727189.1:336414-337077 GCF_000696425.1 Galeopterus variegatus
CTTCTTGGCTCAGTTTTGGGAGCTTGTGTGTGTCCAGAAATTTATCCATTTCCTCCAGATTCTCAAATTTGTTGGCACATATTTGTTTATAGTAGTCTCGAATGATTCCTTGTATTTCAGATGGATCAATTGTAATATCAACTTTTTCATTTCTAATTGTTGTTCTTTGGGTCTTCTCTCTTCTTTTTTTAGTTAGGCATGCTAATTTGTCAATTTTACTTTTCAAAAAACCAACTTTTTGATTCATTGATCTTTTGTATTGTTCTTTGGCTTTCAATTTCATTAAGTTCTGCTCTGATCTTAATGATTTCTTTCCATCTGCTAACTTTAGGTTTAGATTTTTGTTTTTCAAGTGCTTTAAGGTGAAGCGTTAGGTTGTTCACTTGCCACCTTTCCATTCTTCTGAAGTAAGCATTTAATGTGATAAATTTCCCCCTTAGTACTGGTTTTGCAGTATCCCACAGGTTTTGGTATGATGTATCATTATTTTCATTAGTTTCAATAAATTTTTTGATTTCCTGCTTGATTTCTTCTTGGACCCATATGTCATTAAGTAGAATGCTGTTTAATTTCCATGTGTTTGTATAGTTTCCAGAATTTCTTTTATTATTGATTTCTAATTTTAATCCATTGTGGTCTGAGAAAATACATGGGATAATTCCA
>NW_007727189.1:337270-337943 GCF_000696425.1 Galeopterus variegatus
GTGGTGAGAGTGGGCATCCTTGTCTATTTCCTGTTCTTAAAGGAATAGCTTTCAGCTTTTCCCCATTCAGGATGCTACTGACAGTGGGTTCATCATATATGGCTTTAATTATGTTGAGATAATTTCCATCTATACCTAACTTATAGAGGGTCTTCGTCATGAATGAGTGTTGAATTTTATCAAATGCTTTTCAGCATCGATAGAGATTACCACATGGTCCTTGTGTTTGATTTTATTAATATGGTGTATCACATTTATTGATCTGCATATGTTGAACCAACCTTGCATCCCTGGGATGAATCCCATTTGATCGTGGTGAATAATTTTACGTATGTGTTGCTCTATTCTGTTAGCTAGTATTTTATTGAGGATTTTTGCATCTATATTCATCAAGGATATTGGACTATAGTTTTCTTTTTTATTTGTATCTTTGCCTTCTTTTGGTATCAGGTTGATGTTTGCTTCGTAGAATGAGTTTGGCATATTTGCCTCTGTTTCAATCTTTGGAATAGTTTGTAAAGAATTGGTGTCAATTCCTCTTTGAATGTTTGGTAAAATTCTGCTGTGAATCCATCTGGTCCTGGGCTTTTCTTTGTGGGGAGCCTTCTGATAACAGCTTCAATCTCCTTTATTGTTATTGGTCTGTTCAAATTTTCTACGTCTTCATGGTTCA
>NW_007727189.1:338943-344939 GCF_000696425.1 Galeopterus variegatus
AGGTGGGTCTCTTGAAGGCAGCATATAGTTGGGTCCTCCTTTTTAATCCAGTCAGCCAGTCTGTGTCTTCTGATTGGGGAATTTAAGCCCTTTACATTCAGTTGTTACTGAAAAGTGTTGATTTATTCCTAGCATTTTATTAATTATTGTTCAGTTGTCTTAGGTGTCTTTTGTTCCTTTCTTTCTTATTTACTGTTTGTTTTCTGTTTTTGTTGGTTCCTTGGGTTGTAGATAGCCTTTCTGTTTGTTTGTTTTCTCTCCATGAATGTCCTTTTTATTATACTAGTGGGTTTTGATTTTTCTTGGGTATTTATGGCAGTGGTAGTTAGTTTTCGGGAACCAAACCCAGTACTCCCTTGAGAATTTCTTGTAAGGGTGGTCATGTGGTGGTGAACTCCCGCAGTTTTTGTTTGTCTGAGAAATATACTATTTGCCCTTCATTTCGGAAATATAGCCTTGCAGGGTAGAGTATTCTTGGCTGGTAATCTCTGTCTTGCAGTGTTTTTAATATGTCATCCCATTCCTTTCTGGCTTTTACGGTTTGTGATGAAAAGTCTGATGTTAGTCTGTTTGGGGCTTCCTTATAGGTGATTTGATGCTTCTCTCTTGCAGCTTTTAAGATTCTCTCTTTTGGGGCTGGCCCAGTGGCGCACTGCTATAGTGCGCCGATTGGGAAGCGCGGTGGTGCTCCTGCCAAGGGTTTGGATCGCACATGCAGACCGGCCACTCACTGGCTGAGCGAGGTGTGGGAGCAGCACCGAGGGTTGCGATCCCGTGGGGGATCCCAGCCCGGTGCGGGCGAGACACTGAGGGTTGCGATCCATTGCCGGTCACGAAAAAAGACAAAAAGGAAAAAAAAAAAAAGATTCTCTCTTTGTGTTTGAGTTTTGCCAATTTGACTATAACATGTCTTGGAGAAGACCTTTTTGGGTTGAATATTTTGGGGGATCTTTGAGCTTCCTGAATCTGAAGATCTGTGTCTTTTCCAATAACTGGGAAGTTTTTTTCCACTATTTTGTTGAATATGTTTTCAATGCAATCTCCTTTTTCCTCCAGTTCTGGAATACCCATGACTCAGATATTTGAGCACTTAAGGTTGTCTGATATCTCTCTCAGATTTTCTTCAATGCCTTTGATTCTTTTTTCTTTCTTTCTTTTCTTTTTCTTTTCTTTTTTTTTTTTTCTTTTTTTTTTTTGGTCTGCCTGTGTTATTTCAAACAGTCCATCTTCAAGTTCAGAGGTTCTCTCTTCAACTTCCACAAGCCTGCTGGTTAAACTCTCCATTGTGTTTTTTATTTCACTGAATGAATTCTTCAGTTCGGCAGGCTCTGCTACATTCTTTGTCAGGGCAATGATTTCCTTGTACATTTCTTCTTTCAGGGCCTGTATACTTTTCCTCATTTCATCATGTTGTCTAGCTGAGTTTTCTTGTATCTCATTGAGTTTCCTTAGAATTATCACTCGAAATTACATGTCAGACATTTTAAGGGCTTCTTGTTCTATAGGAACTAGAGCTTGAGAATTATTACCCTTTGGTGGTGTACTTTCTTGATTTTTCATATTTCTGGTATCTTTTCTTTGATGTTTATTCATTGTGGCAGGGGGTTTCACAGTCCACAGGTTTGACACTATTGTCTGACTAAGAAGTTGCTCAGGTTGCCAACGTGGTATGGCTACCTCAGTGTCTGCTTAGTTGGCCACTAGTGCCTTGCATGTGTGGTTGCCTCGGGTCTTGAGCCTCTCTGGGAGCCACCTCTCTGGTCAGCATGGACTCGGCCAGGCTGCTGGGTCACAGGGCGGTAGTGCAGGGTGTGTGGTCTCTGCCGAGATTCCCCCTCCTCTGCTGGACATCTCTCTGTTCTGCATGCACTGCACTGGGCTGCTGGGATGCGTGGAGGCACCGCAGAGCATGTGGTCTGTGCGGAGCTTCCACTTCCCCTGCTGGATGTCTCCCTGCTCTGCGCACACTGAGCCAGGCTTGGGATGGGGCAGGGTGGTGGCAGTGAAGCCTACCTGCTGGATTGCTAGGTGGTGGCCCCACAGGACGTGTGGTCTCTGTGGAGCTTCCGCCTCCCCCGCTGGACGTCTCCCCGCTCTGCGCACCTCTTCTTTCCTTCTCAAAGACCTTTTCCTTTGTCTCTCTAGAGACTCTTCTGCCACAACCAGGGTGATCAGGTCTCTTGTGTGCTCAAAACTCTTCAATGACTATCCATCTCCTCGAGTAGAAGCCAAAGTCCTACCATGGCCTAGTTTCTGAGGCTGGGAATGATCCAAAGTCCATCTGGTGGTGTTGACGGTGACCCAGGGGGTTCACATTGCAAGATGTGGAAGCAGAGAGCAGCGACAGACTCTCTTCTTTTTGATGATGTCCTATTTTTTATTATTATTGCTTGAGGGACAATAAACATAATCTAAATAATATGTATACACCTTGTACATGCACATATACATATATACTCATGCACACATTTATAATACACAAATATATGCATGTGTATAGGACCATGTTCTTGTGAAATGACTGCTCATAATTGCACTTACAATCCTGTGGGGATGAGTGAATAAAAAACTAAATAATGTACAAAAGCTTTCAATTTATATTTTTTCTCATAAGATCAGGGGTTTTTCTATTCCTTACCCAGGCAAAGCAGAGCCTGGATGCACTGAAGTCACACCTCAGGAGCAGAAAGGGGCTGACAGCTGGAAAACACCCAGCAAATAGAGCAGCACTATTCAGGAACAAGTTGCGATTATTAATAACAGACAAACAAACTTGAAACATGCAGGAGAGGATATAAAAGTAGACGAAGATGCTCACCAGCAAAAGGATGTTTTTGGTAGCTCTAGACTCAGGGGAGGACCTGGGAGAGATGTTGGTCCTGTGAATGTGTTGAACCCGCTTCTTGTGCCTGTACAGGACGAAAACCATGGAACTCCTGGCCCAGACATATGACCCTCAGACCATGAGCCCCAAACATAAAACATCAGGAAATAACAGCAGTGCTGCATACAGAATGTCACTGGTTTTGTCATGACGAATGGAAGAACAGTATCCAAAATCTTTTTGGTTTGTGAAGTTTTTGTTGCTCCACTTTCCAGTCATATACATGGGAAAAATGATAGCTATAAGCATGTACAGGATCCAGCTTAGGTATATAGAGGAGTCAATATACTTTGGAGCTTTTACTTTTATCTCTGCCAACCTGGAGTTACTGGGGCTGATTGTGATGGCCTGGAAGATACTCATCAGGCTGGTGCTGCCAATGGACACTCCCCTGCCCACTCTGTGAAGATAGAAAAGAAGTCTGCATTCAAAATCACTGAGGAAATCTTTCAACCCCAAAGCTGCCATTGTCTGGGGCAGAGGAGCGTTAAGAAATTGGCTACACTGAGATGCTTTACAATCAAATCTGTGGACTTTAACCTACACCCAGTGAAGTAAAGAAAGAGATAATGGTAAAGAAGAGAAAAGTTCCCCAGAATTCCGAACATTGTCTGTGATAAGAAGATAATTCCTATTGCCACATCTCTGGCAGCCATCCTGTCAGTTCCCAGCCTTCCGAGCCACAGAGTCCTGCATGAGAAGAGACAGGGGCTAGATGTATCATGCCAACTGAAATCCAAGTCTCCATTTACTACTAGTTCCCACTGAAAAATATTTACTTAATGTTTTTCTTTCACTAAGAGGAGTCCAAGAGTTGAATGTATAACTTTTAAAGAGCACTAATAATGTATAATCCAGGGCTATGAAGGCAGATCACATAGTAACTTCTTCATTCATCATAATCTATGAGGCAGGCAACACTATGAGTTTAATTATAAAAATGAAGAGAACATCGGTATAAAGAAGTGAGGTACTTGTCTAAATTCATATGGTGATTAGGTGTAAGTGGGGTTTTGGAAATATCCATGTGGTGACAAAGAGAATGCAATGAATCACCAAGATCTAGTCAAAAGCTAGTTGGCCGTGTTCTTGAATAATCCAGATCTATATTTACTTTTGTTTTACACATTGACATTTTCCTTAGACTGGTAGTATTTTATACTTTTTGTTGTAGTAAGTTTCCATTTTAAGATTTATTCTAAGGCCAAGAGCAATTATGAGGGTAGCTTAGATATCATAATAAATGTCAGTGCACTGACAACCACATAATACACAATAAACCACATAGGCATGAACCTGCCCTATAACAGTTATGTGTAATAATGTATTAATGGCTCCATGTCAGTATACCTACAGAAAGATTCATTTGCTTTTAGTCAGTGCACTGACAACCACATAATACACAATAAACCACATAGGCATGAACCTGCCCTATAAGTTATGTGTAATAATGTATTAATGGCTCCATGTCAGTATACCTACAGAAAGATTCATTTGCTTTTATGTTACAAACACATTTAAAATGGCACCCCTCACTAGAATTACTGAATAATCATGTGCCATGCCTGAAACTTTGGGACATAAAATACCAGTACATGATAAAATACCAGTACATGGTACAAACAAAGTGATTTATTGATTTCAGGACATATATTTATCTATTTATTAAAATTGGAATTAAGTGAAGTGTTAGCAATGAAGCAAGATTTGTGAATGATATTAAAATAGAAGCCATATATGCAAAATAGCACGTGGATGGCCTATACTCTTTTGCATTTAAAAAATGAAATAGATTTGGGGCTGTTATTAGAATATATATATTTTCAATAGTCTTATAGTTTAGAGAAGTTTTAGGTTTACAGCAAAAGTGAGCAGAATGTAAAGAGATTTCCTATATACTGTGTACACATAGCCTCCTTCATTATCAAATTTCCAAAGCAAAGTGGTATATTTGTTACAAGTAAGGAGAATATTTTCTTAACGGGTGAAAATAATATATTTCTGACAGGGTGCTGTAAGAAACCCATAAACATGATAATGTTAACTTTTCCTGGCATGTTTCTTATCTAGCTTTAAGAGGGAAATCACCTCACCATAATCATACACTAGTGATGTTTTCAGTATTGATATAAAATTACTTTCTTCATTAATAGCATCATAGACCAGACTCAGAGACATTTTATTTAAGCAATTACCATTCACACTTTCTATACAAAACTAGATGATTCCTGCAGATTCTACCTACTCTTTATTACAACCACAAAGAGGTTATAGGGAACCTCTAGTAATCCTGAAAATTTAGTCTGGGATTCCTGGAATGTTGGCTGAACAGCAGATTGATTTTAGAACAACATCTTTATGCACCTTAAAAATCATTTTTTATAGGCCGAGCTCGTGGCGCACTCAGGAGAGTGTGGCGCTAGGAGCACAGCAGCGCTCCAGCCGCGGGTTCGGATCCTATACAGGGATGACTGGTGCACTCACAGCGCTCACTGGCTGAGCGCGGTGCGGCCGGTCTCAAAAAAGACAAAAGAAAAATCATTTTTTATTATTAATTGAATTAAATCACTACAATCACTGTCAGTGAGGATTACACTAAGTTAAGGTGGGAGCCATCAGGGACTGGTGTAAGGTCTAGGACATCCATTTCTCTTTACTAGTCTAGCCCATTCTCCAGGAATATTTTCTCCTTCCTGTGTGGCTTGGACATTTGACCAGATTCAATCCAAAGAATCTCTTTTACCCCTATGATCACTTACTCAGACTCTTGGCATGAGTTTTCCTTTATAGACTCTGCCTCTAACACCAAAATAGAAAATACTCACCGACTCTTTCTCTTTAACAGAGTGGTGAGCTCTGTGTGATGATCACTGTGGCCAGTGATTGTGTGGGAAGGAGGCAGCCAGACCTTGAAATATGGCTTTTGTGATTTTGTGACCTCATCTCCCTTCAGAACTGCAATTATCATCTCACCTGTGGTAGCAATGGGAGTGCAGGCTTGTGAGCTAAAAATATTTTTGAAAACTATTTTCACAGTTGGTAATTATGAGAACCAATTACAAGTTTCTCGCTAGTATTTCTTTCTTTTTTTTTTTTTTTTTTTTTTTTTTTT
>NW_007727189.1:345568-360911 GCF_000696425.1 Galeopterus variegatus
TGTGGGATCCGAACCCTCGGCGGGAGCGCCTCCGCGCTTCCCAAGCGGCGCACTAGCGCAAGTGCGCCACCGGGCCGGCCCCTCGCTAGTATTTCTTAAGGGACTACTGGAGTATTTGTGAGAGGCTCTTACTTTTTTGTGATTCCTAGAGGCAGACAGGGTCTCACATGGAGGGATGCAGGAAACACTGAGGTCTGGTAGGTAAGGGACTGGCAGTGACGTATTATAAGTCCCATTGTTCTTTGCCTCCCTGAGAGATTGTTCTGCTCAAAGTCTAGTTCTTGACCATTTTTTATTTTACTGACCTGCACCATCATACAAGTTAATAGCACAGAAATACAATGAGACAACACCTTGGAAGGATGTTCAAAGAGATGAAAGTAAGTAAAGAACATGATGCTGATCATTTATACTGGATATCATTGCACTCATCTCCACAAATCCAACTCAATTAATTTGGATGCATTTTTAATAATTCAACACAAATTAATTTAGAAATTTTGTAAGAAAATCTTTTTTTATCATTCTTGAACCCCATTAGTAACAGGAAGTAGACAGAACAGTATTCATAGAAGAAACAGAAAGTTATAAAAGAGTCGCTCACCAATAAATACAACAGGATCAGATGTTTTAACAGGTCAAGTCTACCATATCTCTAACTATCAGATAAGCTACCACTACATACTTAATTTACAGATATCAAATGATTACCATTCTGCGGGGGTGCACCTGGGGTCCTCCCGCAGACCCAGAAGGAGAAGGAGCTGACAGGATTACCCCCGGTGTTGGGACCGAGGGATCTCGGGGAAAAGTGAGCCTGCTGCCCACCAATCCAGCTCCGTGAAAGAGACACTCAGACGCGGCAAGGGTTCTGTCAGGGCAGTTCCACTTTATTGCCATTACACTGCAATTTATATAAGCAAGCAAGTAGGGGCTTTCCATGAACTAAACAATCAACTAAAGGATCACGTGGCCATGCATTTTGTACTAACACACTGAGCATAGGGGTCACACAGGGTTCACGAGTGCGGGAATACTGGAGAACCAATAAAAACCTTTTGGAGCTATCNTTATATAAGCAAGCAAGTAGGGGCTTTCCATGAACTAACCAATCAATTAAAGGATCACGTGGCCATGCATTTTGTACTAACACACTGAGCATAGGGATCACACAGGGTTCACGAGTGCGGGAATACTGGAGAACCAATAAAAACCTTTTGGAGCTATCTTGGATTACGCCTCCCCTATTTCCCATGGGCACCATCTTCATCCTCCACCCATAGACACCATGTGGCTCACAGATAATGTTTGCTCCTAAAAATGGGCCCAACATTAGTATAAAAATATTTTGGACAATTTATCTACATAGTATTTTAGAAGCACTCTTAACAAGAATATTGTTTAAAGGATACAATGTATATAGCAGGAAAGGACATAGGAGAAGTTATTAATACAAGGAAAACTGGTATTTCTCAACCAAGGAATTAAAAGGTTCGATAATAAACCTTCAGTGTTTATTAGTCTTACTCCATTTTTTGATATTTGACTATGAACAGATGTCCTCAACTCTCCCTTTCCCCCCTCTCCGCATATGGGCAAGCTGATAAGCTCAGAAAGATCAAACCACTTGCAGGACTTAAATCCAGGCTCATCTTCTACATGCTACAGAGTCCCCAAGCAAGTCTCTTTTTCTTGCTGTCTGAGGCTCTTTTTTTTTTTTAAAATAGCTTGGGAAGGTCTCCCTGCTCTCCTTCGAAAGTCTCATGTAATAAATAGTCTCATTTCCTTTTGGTGTGTGACATCATCAGTCCCGACATCAGAGCCAAATTTTGAGTCAAGTTGATCCAGTGTCTGCAGGATGTCCAGAAGTCCAAATTAACTAAAAACATTAAAGAGTGTGGGGGTTCAATATGTGAAATTCCTATTTATGCATGTGCACACACACACACGCACACACACACAGACACACACACACACACAAACACCTCTTTTCCTCTTAATTGTATACATTCATTCTTAAGGGAAAACGCAGATCAGTGACTTTTCCAAATCATTCCATAAAAGCTCCACGCACACAAAAAAAATTATATATTTATTCTTGAAATTTTCTTTTATTTCTCAATATTTTTTCATATGCTTAATATATTTGTACTTTTCATCTCATGTACATCAAAATCCATGCAAGCTATGGGTCTTATGAAGGCACAAAAAAGGACATTTAGAAATATATGGCGCATATTCATGAATATTAACACAGGTGTTATGAGGACAGAGTCTAAAGTGGCACTGTGTTAACCATAGCCACATAAATATACAGGGGGCAGAGTGTGGGATGACTCAAGTGTAAATTATGAATATATATTTGTAAAGTTGTATTTTGCTTCATTCTACCATGGAAAGAAATTGTTACACATGCTTTTCAATCCTGAGACTAAAGATGTTGTGTTACTCTTTGTTATTAAGTACCACAGTGAAGCAGAATAGGCCTAAATTGATAGAAAAAAACATGATTCATTCGGAGTTTTTTAAAAATAATGAAATTTTATTAACTAAAACATAAGAACTATAATACATTGTAGGTAAAATGATACCAACATAATATAGTAGTTAAACATGAATCTAACACATGCACATTGTACTCTGGTTCTTTTGATTAAGTACTCCTCTCTGATAATTGTGCTCTTCAGTTCCCAAGAATAGGACTAATTTTTCACTAATCTTTGATATACAACAGCTATTTCCTTTCAAATGAGAGGATGAGCATTATTTCATCTCCATTATTTTAACCATATAAGCAGTCCCTACTAACCTATCATCTTATTTCCAAGAAAATCTTAGTCTCTCAAATGTTATGGCCTGCATTATTTTATGGTCAGCTGGCAGAGCAACTGTTTCTGATAATCCAGTGGCCCTCTGTTGTATCAATAAATCTGTCAAAGAGGATACTAAATACATTAAAGATTTACATCATAGTTTTACATGCAATTTCTGCCCATCTCCATCTCATTCAAAATCATAAAATATTGTATCTTAAAATTCAGTGTCCCTGTGCTTCCAGGAAACATGGATATGAACGATCCTCACCTAATGAAGTAGGCCCTTTAATCTCATCTATCCCTTCCCAGAGACCATCATGTTAACACACAAAAAACATGTACTAAAGGCAAAAACAAGAAATTTCAAACTTCAGGATGAAAGACATCAAAAGAAATGTAGGTTTTTCAAGGGAACTACAAATAATACAAATACAGTATCTCCCCTTATCCAGTTTTGCTTTCTGCAGTTCGTTACTTGCAGTTAACTATGGTCCAATAATATTAATTGAAAAATTTCAGAAATAAACAATTCATCTTAAATTAGACACTATTTTGAGTAGTGTGATGAAATCTCACATCATCCCACCTGTGACATGAATCATTGCTTTGTCAAGCATATCCACACCATTTACGCTACCCTCTTCACCTGTTATTCACTTAGCAGCCAACTCAGTTTTGAGATCATCTGTCAAAGTATCACAGTGCTTATGCTCAAATAAGCCTTATTTTACTAATAATGGTTCTAAAGTACAACAGTAGTGATGTTGGCAACTCGTATATGCCAAAGAGAAGCCACAAAGTGCTTCTTTAAGTGAAACAGTAAAAAGGTGAAAGTTCTTGAATTAATATAGAAAGAAAATTATATGCTGAGGTTGCTAAGATCTATAGTTAAGAACAAATTTATCCATGCAATTGTGAATAAGGAAAAAGAAATTTATCTGTGAAACTGTAAAGAAGGAAAAAGTAAGTTGTGCAAGTTTTTTTGCTGCACTTCAAAGTTGCCACTGATAATACATAGGGCTGGTACTATCTGTGGTTTTAGATATCCACTGGGGGTCTTAGAACATATCCCCCTTGGATAAGGGGGAACACTATTACAAAAGTAAAGAACTCATATCTTTCCATAAATCTCTTTCCATAAATCATTTTCAAAGGGTTTTAGTGCTTATCTACTCTGAAGAATTTAAAAATTGAGTACAACTAATCTTCTGAAACTAGAGACATAATTCTCCCTAGTATTAATTCTCTGATGTGTAGTCTATTGAGAAGTGGTTAAACAACTTACCCCTGTTCATTACATTTCTAAGATTTCTCTCCATTGTGAATTCTATGGCGAATCCTGAAGTCCATTACCTAAAGGCCTTGCCACATTAGATACATTTGTATGGCTTCTTTACAGCATGGATTCTCTCATGACCCCAAAGGTGTGAACGTTTGATAAAACCCTTACCACAATCATTACACTTGTGTGGTTTCTCTCCAGGATGTATATTCTGATGTCTAGTGAGGCTTGACAACTGCTTAAAGGCTTTGCCACATTCATTACATTTATAAGGTTTCTCTCCAGTATGAATTCTCTGATGTATTTTAAGGTTTGAATTTTGACTAAAGGCCTTCCCACATACATTACATTTATATGGTTTCTCTCCAGTATGGATTCTCTGATGCCGACTAAGACGTGAACACCAATTAAAGGACTTGCCACATTCATTACATTTGTAAAGTTTTTCTCTGCCACAAGTTTTTTGATGATCCTCCAGGCTTGAGCTCTGACTAAAGGCATTACCACATATACTAGATTCGTAGTGTTTCTTATCAGTATGTATTTTCTGATGTCGAGTAAGGTGTACAAATTGGGTAAAGGCCTTACTACATTCATTACATTTATAAGGTTTCTCTCCAGTATGGTTTCTCTTATGTTTAGTCAGGCTTGAACGCACAGTAAAGCCTTTGCCACACTCACTACATTTATGAGGCTTATCACCAGTATGAATTCTCTGATGTTCCAGAAGACTTGAACTTTGGATAAAACCCTTACCACATTCACTACATTTGTGTGGTTTTTCTCCAGTATGAATTCTATGATGTTTCACAAGGCTTGAAATGTAGATAAAAGCTTTGCCACACTTATCACATTTATGTGATTTCTCTCCAGGATGTACATTCTGGTGCTTAGTAAGGTGTGAGCACTGTTTAAAGGCTTTGCCACATTCTTTACATTTATAAGGTTTCTCTCCAGTATGAATCCTTCGGTGAATTCTGAGAGTAGACCACTGCCTAAAAACCTTGCCACATTCAATACATTTGTATGGTTTCTCTCCGGTATGAATTCTCTCATGATCCCAAAGATATGAACGTTTGGCAAAACCCTTACCACATTCATTACATTTGTAAGGTTTCTCTCCAGTGTGAATTCTCTCATGACGCCAAAGGTCTGAACATTTGATAAAAGCCTTACCACACTCATTACATTTGTGTGGCTTCTCCCCAGTATGAATTCTCCAGTGACTTGCAAGGTGTGAATTCTGATTAAAGACCTTGCCACATATGCTACATTTATACGGTTTCTCTCCAGTATGGATTCTCTGATGTCTCGTGAGATTTGAGAACTGCTTGAAGGCTTTACCACACTTGTTACATTTGTAAGGTCTCTGCTCAGAATGAATTCTCTGATGACTAGTGAGGACTGAATACTGGCTAAAAATCTTCCCACATTCATTACATTTGAATGGTTTTTCTCTAAAGTGTGTTTTCTGGTGTTGTATAAGCAATGAAGGATTCATAAAAATTTTTCCATATTTTTTAGAAATGTTGGTTTTGACAATAGGAGAAAATCTCTGAAGTGGTGAAACTGAAGAACAGTTTTTCACCGGTTTCTCAACTTGATTATTACATTCATAAATTTTCTCTTCAGCTTGAAATTCCTGTAGCTCAGTCAGATGTGACTGAAAGCTTAATCCAATCCTATTTTCAAAACATCTCTTATACTTTTCTCCTGCAGAGGCTATGCTATTTTTCACTTTTGGCAAATTCCTTGTAAATAACTTTCCATGTCTGAAATACTGATATGCAGTTTTCCTTTCAGAAACACTGTGCTTTAAAGGTAAATTAATCCAAGATTTGCTGTCTTGCTGATCTTTCCTACCACTGACATTTATGTAATCTGTTGTGGGCATTCCTTTGGAATTTCCTTCTTCAGATCCACACTTACTCTCAAATTCACACATATTTACCCAGGCTTCCCTGAAGTCAAAATCTCCAATGCAATGTCTTTCATTTCTTCCCAATGCAACTGGTTGGTATAATTTTCCTGTATCAATATCTTTTGGTAAGAATTCCTTGATCACAAATCTAGATGAGATACCTGAATAACATAAAGAACCACAGACTTCATATTAACTTGAGCTATAAGATGAATATTACATCAAAAGTAATACTTATATTGAAGAAATAAAATGTTCTCGAGTAAAATCTACAAATACTTAGGAATATAAAGTAAATAGAGTTCTTTAATAAAGGATGATTACACATATTCCAAATTATTTTAAGAGAAGACTATTTTCAAACAACATATAACCAAACTCCTCACATGAGCCCTGAAAGTTCACAACACCAAAACACACCAACTGGCAGTACACAAATGGGTGCCACACTTAAAAAAAAAAAAAAAACACATTATACAAATGCATATTCACTGCATAATTGTTGCATGCAAATAAATGCTAAAGCACAGCACTATGTGATGTGATGATAAATAATTCCAAAAAAACTTATCTAATGTATAACTTAAATGCACAGGAATTCAGAAGTGCAAAACTAAAATGCTAATAGAAAAATTAGTTAGAATTTAATAAAACGCTGGATAAGCAACAAAATATTGATGTGAATGCATGTTATAAAACCATACGCAAAATAGGCATTTTGCAACATTAACTATTGTTGCATTACAGTCATAATCCATAATAATTACTAACCCCCATCATCCGTAAATCATAAATTAACAAAATATTTCAGTAGCCTGAGATAAATGTAACAGGTAGTAAGTAAGTAACCACAAATACATGAAATTACAGGTTGGAGAATTCTAATAATTTCTCCCTTAAGAACAAGGGAATGGACTTATATTCCAAAAAAGAAAAGCACAAAATAGGAGAATCAAAAAATATGCTCCCATATATTCTTAGAAATCTAAGTCATGAACATGCTTACTGACATTTCAAAATTATTTCAGGTAAATATATGGTATTATAAAGATTAAAAGTTGGGTAAAGGTGATGTCATGAAAATTGTGGAGTAGCCAACTACAAAATGGCATCCCCCCACAGAAACAGCAAATAAATTGAGAAAAACTACCAGAATCAATTTTATTGGAATTCTGGAAACTAAACAAAGGTTCACAGTAAACAGGCAAATTCCTTAATCAAGAAAAAGGCAGCTGGTTCTTGATAGGAGACCTTGTGGTGTTTTAACTTACCCTGGTCCCATTCCTTTCTCCCCAGCACAGCAGCAGCCTCAAAGACAGCAGCCTACATTCCCAGTACAGGTCCCTCATACCAGAAAGGACAGAATAAACCTTATTCTCAACAAACTGTGGTTTTTACTTTGACCTGCCTGATGCTCCCTGAAGAACTGGCTCAAAGAGTTTTGCCTTTATTTTGCCTAATTCAAAAATCTCCCAGGGCAAAGGGACTACATGGGAGGCATTTGTTGAACACACCTAAAGACAAATATATTAGCTACTGATGCTTGGGGCAAGAGATTACAAGTGGGGTAAAAGAGAGAAGACATACTAAAAAGTACAGAAAGAAAGGTTTGGGAGTGAAATGCTTTGGAGGAATAAGGGCTTTAAAAAGCTCCTGCATATTCACAGGAATCTAACTTACACACATGCCCAGGGCTGTGTGAATGCTTAGATAACACATGAGAAGACCCTAAGGTCTCACCTCCGGCTAATCTTCAGGCTCAGCAAAAGCAGGAGGTAAAGGCTAAGGCACAGTTGTAAATTGCCAGACTTAGACTGTAAGGTATTTCCCCCCACCCCCCAAAAAACACACAGAGCCCATTTGGCAAACACTGGGAGGTTTTGGGGGGTGGGAGGGAGGGTTCCAGACATTTGAGAAATTCTGTTGAATCACTAGCTGACTATTAAACTAATCAAACAGAGACTTCATGACAAAATATACAGGCTTTACAAAATTAACTCAGAAAAATTACTAAACAAACAAACAACAGGAACCACAATAAGCAGCATCAACAAGTCCTGGGGTGTGGTTGTGGGTGTGGAAGAATCTGACTTCCAGAGCTCCCACATGATATCTAAAGACTATAGTTTAAAGAAAATTACTAAAAACTCTCAGTACATGAGGAATAGAGGGAAACTTCCTCAACTTGATTAAAAATATCTACAAAAAATCTACAGTTGACATCATACACAATAATGAGAAAATAGAAGCATTCCCACTAAGATCAGGAACAAAGTAAGAATATCCTCTCTTACCATTCCTTTTCAACACCATCCTGGAAGGCCTAGATAATGCAATAAAAAAACAAGAAAAGAAAATAAAAGGTATATGAAATGAAAAGAAATACTGTCTTTGTTCATAGATAACATGATTGCCTATGTAGAAAATGTGAAAGAATCAACAACAACAAGAACAAAATACTGGAATTAATAAGTGATTACAGCAAGGTTGCAGGAGACAAGGTTAATATAGAAAAGTCAACTGATTTCCTGCATGCCGGCAATGAGCAAATGGAATTTGAAATTAAAAATATAACACCATTTACATTAGCAACCCCCAAAATAAAATACTTAGGGAAAAATCTAACAAAATAGGTACAAGATCTATACCAGGAATACTACTCAACTCTTGATGAAAGAAATCAAAGAATTTCCTCATATGGAAAGATATTCCATATCCATGGATAAGAAGACTCAATATTGCCAATGTGAGTTCTTCCCAACTTGGTCTATAGAATAAATGCAATCCCAATCAAAATCCCAGGAAGTTATTTTGTGGCTATTGACAAAGTGATTCTAAAGTTTTACAGAGAGGCAAAAGACCCAGAATAGCCAACATAATACAATACAGAGAACCAAGTCAGAGGACTGACAGTACCTGACTTCAAGGATTACCATACAACTTGAGAAATCAAAACAGTGTGGTACTGGTGAAAGTGTAAACAAATAGACAAAGGGAACAGAATAGAGAGCCTGGAAATAGACCTACAGAAATATGTCCAACTGCTCTTTGGCAAAGGAGCAAAGGCAATACAATGGACAAAAGACAGTCTTTTCAACAAATGGTATTGGAACAACTGGACATCTACATGCAAACAACCAGACACAGACCTTACCCCTTTACAAAATTTAAATAAAAATGGATCAAAGATGTAACTGTAAAGCAAAACTATAAAATTCCTAGAAAATGACACGGAAGTTAAACCTAAACAACCTTGGGTTTGCCAATGACTTTTTCGATATAACATCAAAGGTAAAATGCATAAAAGAAAGAATAAGCTGAACATCATTAAAATTAAATTTTTCTACTATGTGAAAGACACTGTCTGGAGAATGAAAAGACAAGCCACAGACTGGGAGAGAATACTTGTAAAAGAAATGAGCTAGAAGTCATAAAAAGACATGGAGGGAACTTGGAAATCCATATTACTAAGTAAGTAAAAGTAGTAACTAAAAAAAAAAATCTGAAAAGGTTACATATTTTACGTATCCAACTATATGATATTCTGGAAAAGGCAAAACTATAGTACTATATATTAAATGTTTGTGTCCCACCAAAATTCATATGTTGAAATCCTAGCCCCAAAGGTGCTGACAATATTAGGAGGTCAAGCCTCTGGTAGAGGATTAAGTCATAAGCTCACATGCACATATTAGGACCCTTAAAAAAGCAGCCCAAGAATTCCCTTGCCCCTCCTACCATGTGAGGATACAGCTAGAAGGCACCATCTATGAGGAACTGGGACCTCAACAGACACTGAATCTGCTGGCACCTTGATCTTGGACTTCTCAGTCTCCAGAACTACCAGAAATCAGTGATATTTTTGTTAGACCAGGCCTAACAAAGTAAGACACAAAGACAGTAAAAAGGTCATTAGTTGCCAAGAGTTAGGGGGTGGAAGGAATGAATATGCAGAGCACAGATTTTTAGGGCAGGAGAAATACTCCCTGTGATACTATAAGGATGAATACATGTCATTACATGTTTGTCCAAAACCACAAAATGTACACCACCAAGAATGAATACTCATGTATACTATGGATATGGGGTGATAAGGATATGTCAGTGTTTGTTCATCAATTGTAACCAATGTACCATTCTGGTGGTGAAGCTGATAATGAGGTAGGTCATGCGTGCATGAGGTGGCCTGAGAATACACAAGATATCTCTGTACTTTCCTCTCAATTTTGCTGTGAAACTAAGAAAATAAACTCTTAAGGGCTGGCTAGTGAGCTCACTTGGTTAGAGCATGGTGTTGATAACACCAAGGTCAATGGTTCAGATCCTGGTACTGATCAGCTGCCAAAAAAAAAAAAGGAAAAGAAAGACAAAAGAAAAGAATCTCTAGGGCCAGCCCGTGGCTCACTTGGGAGAATATGGTGCTGATACCACCAAGGCCGCGGGTTTGGATCCCTATATAGGGATGCCAGTTAGCTCGCTTGGGAGAGTGTGGTGCTGACAACACCAAGTTAAGGGTTAAGATCCCCTTACCAGTCACCTCTTTAAAAAAAAAAGAAAAAGAAAAGAATATCAAAGTACAATGCCGGGCCGGCCTGGTGGTGCACTCGGTAGAGTGCAGCACTTGGGAGAGCGGCGGCACTCCCGCCGAGGGTTCGGACCCCATATAGAGACCGGTCCGCTCACTGGTTGAGTGCGGTGCGGGCGTGACACCGAGGGTTGCGATCCCATTGCCAGTCGCGGTACAGGCGCGACACCGAGGGTTGCGATCCCGTTACCGGTCACGAAAAAAGACAAAAAGAAAAAAAAAAAAGAACAATGCCTGCAAGCAAACTATGAGTTATGGCCCATAAACACATATAAAAAAGAAATTAACAGGCATTATCCCTAAGAATGCCCACCCATTGGGCTTTACTAATCAAAGAATTTAAATCACTATTTTAAATATGCTTGAAGAGCAAAAAGAAACCATGTGCAAAGAACTAAAGGAAACGATGAAAACAATATCTCCTGGAGTTGAGAATATCAATAAAGAGATAGAAATTACAAAAAAGAACCAAATAGAAATTCTGGAGCTGAAAAGTATAAGGGGGGGCGGGGAGCAGGGAACCCTAAAGTGGTCCAATAGCAGAACTGAACAGGCAGAAGATGGAATCAGCAAACCTGAAGATAGATCAATTGAGATTACCTAATCTCAGAAGTAGAAAGAAAAAATGAAGAAAAAGTAATACAGCATAAGAGACCCATGGGATACCTTCAAGCACACCAACATACAGATAATGGACATGTCAGAAGGAAAGGACAAAAAGAAATGGGCAGAAAAACTATTTGAAGAAAAAAGAAGAAAAATTCACAAATTTGATAAAAGACATGACTCTACATGTCCAAGGAGCTCAATGAACCTCAAGTAAGATAAAATCAAAGCCATTCATACTGGATACCTTACAATCAAACCACGAAAAGCCAAAGACAGAGAGTATCTTGAAAGAAACAAGAGGTTATTCCTGAGGGAGAAGGGATCTTCAATGAGATTAAAGCTGATTCCACATCAGAAACCATGAGAGCCAGAAGACAGTGAAATGACATTTTCAAAGTGCTTTTAAAAAGTAACTCTCTGCCAAGAATTCTATATCCACTAAAACTATCCTTCAAAAATAAAGTTGAAATTAAGACACTGCTCTCTCGAGTCCTCCTCTCCAAAATGACAAAGAAAAGACGGAACAACGGTCGTGCCAAAAAAGGCCACGGCCATGTGCAGCCTATTCGCTGCACGAACTGCGCTCGATGCGTGCCCAAGGACAAGGCCATTAAGAAGTTCGTCATTCGAAACATAGTAGAGGCCGCAGCCGTCAGGGACATTTCCGAAGCGAGTGTCTTCGATGCCTATGGGCTTCCCAAGCTGTATGTGAAGCTACATTACTGTGTGAGTTGTGCCATTCACAGCAAGGTTGTCAGGAATCAATCTCGTGAAGCCCAGAAGGACCGAACACCCCCACCACGATTTAGACCTGCAGGTGCTGCCCCACGACCTCCACCAAAGCCCATGTAAGGAGGTGAATTCATAAGGACTGATGAAAAACTATTCTCTGGAAAAAAATAAAATGGAAATTATACTCAAAAAAAAAAAAAGAAATTAAGACACTGCCAGAAAATCCAAAACAGAGTACATTGCTAGCAGACCTCGAATTCATAAGGACTGAAGAAAAACTATTCTCTGGAAAAAAATAAAATGGAAATTATACTCAAAAAAAAAAAAGAAATTAAGACACTGCCAGAAAATCCAAAACAGAGTACACTGCTAGCAGACCTTTCTTACAATAAATGGTGAAAGAAATCTTTTGGGTTAAAATGAAAGAATAGACAGTAACTTGAATCTACATGAAGAAAAAAGGAGCACTAATAAAAGTACTACATAGGTAAATATAAGGTCAGTATTAATGTATTTTTGGTTTGTAACTATGCTTTTTTCCCCCCATATGATCTAAAAGACAACAAAAACCATGGGCAGACCAGTTAGCTCAGTTGTTTGGAGCACAGTGTTATAGCACCAAGGTTAAGGGTTCAGATCCCTGAACTGACCAACAGGAAAAAAAAAAAAAAAGACAACAGAAAACAGTAACTATAAACCTATCCACAGACATACAATATACAAAGATGGAATCTGCAACAACAACTAGGAGAGACAATATAGAGGAGCAAAGTTTTTGTATACTATTGAAATTAACATGGTATTAATTTAAACTAAATTGTCACAAAGTAAGATTTTATTTGTACTCTCCAGGGGAACCACTAGCAAAGCAACTATATACTAAAGGAAACAATAAGATCAAAATAGCATTAGAATACCCATCTAACACAAAAGAGGATAATAATGGTGGAATTGAAGGGAAAAAAGACACAAAACACAATGAAAACTAAATGGCAAAAGTCCTTCCTTATTATTAGTTATACTAAGTGTAAATGAATTAAAACCTGCAATTAAAAGGCAGAGGTTGGCAGCACGGATTAATAAACAGGACCCAACTACGTTCTATCTACAAAAGGTTCACTTTAGATACAAAGACACAAACACGTTGAAAATGACAGGATAGCAAATAATTTTGTTATGGGCTGAATTGTGTCTCCACAAAATCAATATGTTGAAGTCTTAATCCCAGTACCTCATAATGTGACTGTATTTACAGACAGGGTCTTTAGGGGGATAGTTATTGTTAAAGTAACTAGGGTGGGCCCTAATCCAATCACTGGTGTCCTTGTAAGAAGATATTAGGACAGAGACACACACAGAGGGAAGACCACTTGAAGACACAAGGAGGAGGAGATGGTCATTTACAAGCCAAGGAGAGAGGCTTCAGATGAAACAACCCTGCCTACACCTTAATCATGGACTTCTAGCTTCCAGAACTATAGGAAAATAAATTTTTATTGTTTAAGCCACTCAGCCTATGGTACTTTTATGGCAGTCTGAGAAAACTAATAGAGATTCCATGCAAATAGTAAACAAGTTAGACCTGGTATGGCTATACTAAATACTAGAAAAAGCAGATATTTAGTTAAAAACTGTTATGAGACAAATAACATTATATATTAATAAAAGCTTCAAGTAATCAAGGAATTACAACAAATATAAACATTTACACACCTAACAACAGAGCCCCAAATATATGAAGCAAATATTTACAGAATTGAAGGGGGGGAAAAAAACAGTTCTATGATAACATTTGGAAACTTTGGTACCCTACTTTCAATAATGGATAAAACAGCTAGACAGAAGATTAATAAAGAAATAGAGAACTTAAGCAATAGTATTAATTAACCAGGCCTGACAGATATGTAGAATACTCCACCCAATAACAGGAGAAATCTTCTCTAGGTGCACATGGAACATTCTCCAAAATAGACCATATGTTAAGTGACACAGCAAGTCTCAATAAATTGAAAAAGTCCAAAATCATATTTTTTCTCTGATCAAACAGCATGAAACTAGAAATGAATGACAGAAGGAAAACTAAAAAGTTCATGAATATGTAAAAAATAAAAAACACAATCTTAAAACAACCAATAGGTCAAAGAAAATATTCTGAAAGGAATAAAACAAAAACACAGCATAGCAAAATTCATAAGATATGGCAAAAACAATATTCAGAAACATGTGGCTGTAAAGGCCTACATTACAAAAGCAGGAAGATTTCAAGATCAAAAACCTAACCTTCTACCTTATGAAAGCAGAAAAAGAGCAAATTAAATTAAACCAAAAAAAAAAGCAGAACTAATTGAATAAAAAAAATTTGTTTCAATTGAGAATAGAAAAGTACTGAGAATGAACAAAACCAAAAATTGGTTCTCTAAACTGACCATACAAAAAGAGAGAAGACACAACTACTAAGATCAGAATTGAAACTTAGGAACTTACTTACTAAAGACCTTGCACAAAAACAGAGTATATGAGAATAATATAACATTATATGCCAACACATTAGATAACCTAGATGAAATGGAAAAATTCCTAGAAACACATAAAGTACCAAATGATCTCAAAAATAGAAAATCTGTTAACACCTATAACAAGTAAGAAATTGTCAGCAATCAAAACTTTTCCACAAAAAAAATCCAAGAATAGTTTCACTAGTTAATTCTACCAATCACTGAATAAAGAATTAACACCAATTCTTCTCAAACTTATCCAAAAAATAGAAGAGAGAACACTTCCTAACTCACTCTATAAGGCCAGCACTATCCTGATTGCAAACCCAAAAATATCACAAGAAAATTACACCCATATCTCATGAATATATGCAAAAGTCCTCAACAAAATACTACCAAACTAAATTCAACAGCATGTTAAAAAGTGCTATACTTTACAACCAAGTGGATTCACCCTAGGAAGGGAAAAGTGGTTCAAAGGAGGAAAATCAATGTACTACAACACAATTATAAGAGGAAAAAACACATGATTATTTCAACTGGTGCACAAAAAGCCTTTGATAAAATCGTGCTAGAAATAGACAGGACTTCTTCAATATAATAAAAAGTATTATGAAAAAAATGTTTTAAAATTATACTCAATGGTGAAAGACTGAAAGCATTCCCTCTAGTATGAGAAACAAGAGAAATACAATGGTGCCTGCTTTCATTACTTGTATTCTATAAGTGTATTTGAATAGCCAGGGATGGGCCGACCTGGTGGCGCAGTCGGTAGAGTGCGGCGCTTGGGAGAGTGGTGCTTTCATTACTTGTATTCTATAAGTGTATTTGAATAGCCAGGGATGGGCCGACCTGGTGGCACAGTCGGTAGAGTGCGGCGCTTGGGAGAGCGGTAGCGCTCCT
>NW_007727189.1:361911-373756 GCF_000696425.1 Galeopterus variegatus
CTGCTACAGTGCGCCGCTTGGGAGAGTGGTAGCGCTCCCGCCGAGGGTTCGGATCCCATATAGAGACCGGTCAGCTCACTGGTTGAGCGCGGTGCAGGTGTGACACCGAGGGTTGCAATCCCGTTGCCGGTTGCGGTACGAGCGCGACACCGAGGGTTGCGATCCCATTACCGGTCACGAAAAAAGACAAAAAGGGGGAAAAAAAAAAATGAATAGCCAGGGAAATAGGACCAAAAAAAGAAAGAAAAAAATCCAAATTAGAAAAGAAGTAAAAGTATTCCCTTGCAGATGATGTGTTGTCTTAGTCTGTTTGTGCTACTACAATACCTGAGAATGGGTAATTTATTTATTTATTTTTTTTTTTTTTTTCGTGTCCGGCAACAGATCGCAACCCTCAGTGTCACGCCTGTACCGGACCAGGACCGGCAACGGGATCGCAACCCTCGGTTTTTGCGCCCGCACCTCGCTCAACCAGTGAGCGGGAACCGGTCTGCATGTGGGATCCGAACCCTCGTTGGGAGCGCCGCCGCGCTCCCAAGCGGCACACTGTAGCAGTGCGCCACCGGGCCGGCCCAGAATGGGTAATTTATAAAGAACAAAAATTTATTTCTCACAATTCCAGAGCCTGAAAAGACCAAGATACAAGTGCCAGTATCTGGTGAGGGAGTGCCTTCATACTGTATCCTCACATAGTGGAAGATGGAAAGCAAGAGAAAATGAACTTCCTCCATCAAGTCCCTTTAGAAAGGCATCTAATCCCATTCAGGATGAAAGAGCCTGCATGGCCTAATCACCTCTTAAAAACCCCACCTCTTAATACTATCACATTGACATCACCTGAATTTTGGAAGGGACACATTCAAACCGTCACATATTTCACATTCAGAAATTCCTAAAGAATACACACACACACACACAAAACTATGAAAGCTCATAAAAATCCAGCAAGATTACAAAATACAAGATCAGCATAAAACATAAAACAACCAGTTGTATATCTACACACTAGCAATGAACAGTCATAAAATGAAATTAAGAAAACAAGTCACTGTAATAACATACAAAAGAATAAAATTTTTATGAATAATTGTAATTAAGGAAGTACAAGACTTCTATGCTAAAAACCATAAAACATAGCTGAATGAAATTACAGACCTAAATAAATGGAAAGACATACAATACTGAAGCACTGAACCACTTAATATTGATAAAATGCCAATACCCCAGAGAGCTACTTACAAATTGTTTTGAACAAAACTCTGAGTTTTTCTATTAATATAGTTGGTGGCCACTGTCACCAGCAGCTAACAGAGCCCCAGACAGAAGAGCATAAGCACAGGTCCTAGGCAGGAGCTGCAGGCAACCCCCACCACCCAACAAAAGGCAGAAGCATGTATGGGGTTCACACCATACATGCAGGAGCACACCAAAAACACCACTTCCACTTGGGTGACCCATGACATCCACAGCCACATCCATGGCTGCTGCAAAAACAGCTCACCACCATAGTAGCAACCACAGCTGCCGCAGAGGTGGCCCGCAAGCCATTCAAATGCATTGACACCAGGAGAGTCACCAGCAGAGACTGGAAAAGAGGAGGAAGTTTCTCTCCTCGAAGGCCACTCCAGAGTAACAGATGAAGCAACAGCTCAAACAGATGACCAGATGTCTAAATAGAGACACTAGAAATACAAAAATCCAACAAAATATGATCTCACCAAAGAATGTGGCGATTCTCAAATACCAGACCCTGTAGAGCAGAAAACCAATGAAATGACTGAAAAGGAATTCTGAGCAACAATCTTAAGGAAACTGAATGAGATATGAGAAGACTCAGACACCATAATGAAATGAGAAAAAAATCCAGAATATGAAGGAAGAAAATTACAAAGAGATTAATACCTTAAAAAGAAAGTAATAGAACTCATGGAATTGAAAGATTCATTCAACAAAATAAAAAACACAACTGAGAGCTTAAGTACCAGGCTGGAACAAGAGGGAAAAAAGAATTTCTGATCTCAAGGATAGTCTTTTCGAAACCTAGGTGGATAGAACAAGGAACAAAGAATTTTAAAAAATAAAATCTAAGAGAGCTAGCAGACAACTTTAAATGTACAAATATTCAAATCACGGGTGTTCAAGAAGGGGAAGAGAAAGGGAAAGGCATTGAAAATCCATTCAGTGAAATAGTAATGGAAAACTTCACAGGTGTAGGAAGAGACATGGACCGTCAGATCCAAGAGGAGCAAAGACCCCCAAACAGAATCAATCCAAAAACAGCCTCTCCAAGACACATTACAGTCAAACTGGCAAAGCTCAAAGAAAAAGAGAGAATCCCAAAAGTGGCAAAAGAAAAGTCTCAAGTCACATATAAGGGAGCCCCACTAGACTAACAGCAGACTTCTCAACAGAAACTCTACAGGCCAGAAGAATATGAAACGATATACTCCAAATACTAAAAGAAAAAAACTGCCAGGCAAGAATACTATACCCAGCAAGACTATTGTCCAGAAATGAGGGAGAAATACTGTATTTTCCAGACAAACAAAAACTGCAGGAGTTCACCATCACATGACCAGCCCTGAGCAAGAAATCCTCAAAGGATCTGTGCATCAGGAATCTGAAAAACGATAATGAGTACAATGAATAAACAAGAAATAACAAAATCCACTGGTTGAACAAAAATGAAATGAGAAAGAAACAATCTTAGCACCTCAAGAAACCAACAAACATCAAAAACAAACAGTAAAAAGGGAAGAAAGGAATGAAAGATATTTAAAACATTCAAATGAAAATTAATAAAATGCCAGGAGTAAGACAATATCTTTCAGTAACAAGTCTAAAAAACACAGAATGAATGACTGGATTAAAATGCTAGACCCACCTATATGCTGTCTTCAAGAGACTCACCTCACCCATAAAGACACACACAGACTAATAGTGAAGAGATGGAAAAAGTTATACCATGCAAATGGCAACTAATAACGAGCAGAAGTCACTATTCTTATATTGGATAAAATAGCCTTTCAACCCAAAATCATAAACAGAGACAGAGAAGGCCACTACATAATGATAAAGAGATCGACCCAGCAAGAAAACCTAACAGTCATAGATGTATATGCAACCAACATTGGAGCACCTAGATATATAAAGCAAACACTGCAGAGATATATCCCAATACAATAATAGTAGGGGACCTGAACACCCCTCTCCCAACACTGTACAGATCGTCTAGGTAACAAATCAACAGAGAAACACAGGATTTAAACTACATTTTAGACCAAATGGACATGGCACGTATTGAGAAAACATTTGATCCAACAACTACAGAATATACATTCTTCTCATCAGCACATGGAACTTCCTCCATGACAGACCACACCTTAGGTAACAAATCAAGTCTCAACAAATTTTTAAAAATTAAAATCATTTCAAGTATCCCCTCAGACCACAGAGATTAAAACTAAAAATGACAAACAAGCCAAACTAAGGAAACTACATAAATATACAGAAATTAAACATGCTACTGAACGACCTATGGGTCCAAAACAGAAATTAAATAAGAAATCAAAAAATTTCTTGAAACTGACAAAAATAAAAACACATGATACCAAAACCAGTGGGATACGGCAAAGGAAGTACTAAGAGGGAAGTTTTTTGCAATAAACACTCACATCGAAAAGACAGAAATATTTCGGGCCAGCCTGTGGCTCACTCGGGAGAGTGTGGTGCTGATAACACCAAGGCCACAGGTTCGGATCCCGTCTAGGGATAGCCAGTTTGCTCACTGGGTGAGCATGGTGCTGACAACACCAAGTCAAGGGTTAAGATCCCCTTACTGGTCATCTTTAAAAAAAAAAAAAAAAAAAAGGATAGAAATATTTCAAATAAACAACCTAATGATACACCTCAAAGAAGTAGAAAAACAAGAAAAATCCAATCTCAAAATTAGTATATGGAAAGAAATATTTAAGATCAGAGCAGAAATAAATACATACTCAAAAAATGATACAAAAGATCAATGGGGGAGAAAAGTTGGTTTTTGAGAAGATAAACAAAAGAGACAAGCCATTACCTAGGCTAACTAAAAAAAAGACAGAAGACCCAAATAACAAAAATTAGAATCAAAAAAGGAGACTTCACATCCAATACCACAGAAACACAAAGAATCATTAGAGACTATTATAAACAACAATATGCCAACAAATTTAAAAAACTGAAGGAATTGGATAAATTTTAGGACATACACAAACTACAATGACTGAACCAAGAAGAAACAGAAAACTTGAGCAGACCAATAACAAGCAATGAGATTAAAGCAGTAATCAGCAGTCTCCCAACAAAGAAAAGCCTAGGACCAGATGGATTTACTGCTGAATTCTACCAGACCTTTAAAGAGGAATTAATACCAATTCTTTTCAAACCATTTCAAAAAAATGAAATAGCTACTCTCCCGAAATCATTCTAAGAGGCCAACATCACTCTGATACAAAAACCAGACAAAGATACAACAAAAGAAGAACACTACAGGCCAATATCCCTGATGAACACAGACACAAAAATCGTCAAACTATTACCAATCAGAATACAGCAACACATTAAAAAAATATATACACCATAATCAATTGGGATTCATCCCAGAGATGCAAAGATGGTTCAACATATGCAAGTCAATAAAAGTGATAAACCACATCAACAAAATCAATGACAAAAACCATATGATTATCTCAATAGACACAGAAAAAAAGCACCTAACAAAATTCAATCTCCCTTCATGATAAAGATTCTCAGCAAATTAGATATAGAAGCAAAGTATCTCTAACACGATAAAATCCATACATGTCAAACCCACCACCAATACCATCCTGATTGAGGAAAAGCTTAAGAACAAGAACAAGACAAACATGCTCACTCTCACCACTCCCACTTAACGCTGGAAGTACCAGCCAGAGCTAATCAGTACTAATCAGAGCGAGAGAAAGACAAAAAGGACATCCAGATTGGAAAAGACAAAGTCAAACTCTCCCTAATTGTAGATGACATGATCCTATATATAAACAAACCTAGACTCTGCAAATATAAGTCTAAGAGCTGATAAATAATTTCAGTAAAGTTGCAGAATACAAAATTCAACATGCAAAAATCACTAGCATTTTCAAACTCCAATAACAAACTAGCAGAAAAAGAAAGCAAGCCCATTTACAATAGACACCAAAAAAATAAAATACCTAGGAGTCAATTTAACAAACAAGGTGAAAACCTCTATACGAGAACTACAAATCACTGCTGAAAGAAATTAAAGAGGAAGCAAAAAGAAATGAAAAGATATTCCATGCTCTTGGATTGGAAAATTTAACATTGTGAACACATCCATCTACTCAAAATGATCTACAGATTCAATGCAATCCACATCAAAATACCAATGATATTCTCCACAGAACTAGAAAAAGCAATAACAAAAGACTACAAATAGCCAAAGAAATCCTGAGCTAAAAAATAAAACTGGAAGCATTAAACTACCCGACTTCAAAATTATACCACAAAGCTATAGTAACCAAAAGAGCATGGTACTGGCATAAAAACAGACACTCAAACCAATGGAACAGAATAGAGAACCCAGAAATCAACCCACATACTTACAGCCAACTGATATTTGACAAGGGTAACAGGAGCATACATTGGGAAAAGGGCTGCCTCTTCAATAAATGTTGCTGGGAAAACTGGATGACCAAATATAGAAGAATGAAACTAGACATGTACCTCTCATCACATACCAAAATCAACTCAAAATGGATTAAAGACTTATACATAAGACCGGAAACTATAAAACTCCTAAAAGAAAACAGGGGAAACACTTAAGGAAGTAGGGCTGGGCAATAATTTTATGAATATGACCCCAAAAGCACAGGTAACAAAAGAAATAAACAAATGGGATTATATCAAACTAAGAAGCCTCACAGCAAAAAAAAAAGATGAAAGAGCAAAAAAACAACCTATGGAATGGGAGGAAATATTTGCAACCTATGCCTCCAACAAGGGATTAATACCCTGAATCTAAAAGGAACTCAAACAACTTAACAGTGAAAAAAACAAGTAATCCAATTAAAAAATAGGCTAAATAGGCATTTCTCAAAGGGAGGATATGAATAGGCATTTCTCAAAGGAAGATACAGAAATGCGCAACAGACAGATGAAAAAAATGTCAACATCTCTAAGCATCGGGGAAATGTAAATCAAAACCATACTGAGATATCATCTCACCCCAGTCAGAATGGCCACTATCAAAAAGACAGAGGAAAACAAATGCTGGTCAGGATATGGAGAAAGGAGAACCCTCCTGCAATGTTGGTGTGACTGCAAATTAGTGCAGCCCTTATGTAAAACAGTATGGAGGTTCCTCAAACAAGTGCAGATAGAAATGCCATACAATCCAGCAATCCTGCTGCTAGGTGCAGACGCAAAGGAATGGAAATCATCGCATAAAAGGGATACCTACACTCCCTTGTTTATTGCAGCTTTTTTTATAATGAAGAGTTGGAGCCAACCTAAATGTTCATCGATGGATGACTGAAAAAGGAAAATGTGGCATATATACACAGTGGAATACCACTCAGCCATAAAGAGGAATGAAATTCTGTCATTTATGGTAGCATGGATGAACTTAGAGAAAATTATGTTAAGTGAAATAAGCTAGGTACAGAAAGAGAAATTCCTCATGTTCTCACTCATAAATGGGAGCCAAAAAGAAAGAAAGAAAAAGAGACAGAGACAGACACACACACACACACACACACACACACAGAGAGAGAGAGAGAGAGAAACCAGAATCACAATAATTCCTTGAACTTTCAAAAGAAGATATGAGTACATGCCACCACAAGTTAGAAAGAGGGATGGGGGTTAGTGAGAAATTGGTAAAGGGCCCCCCAAAATGATTACACTCTGTAATGATAAAACAAAAAAAAATTATTAATAAAAATTTTAAAAATAAATGGGAGGTCTGGGTAAGAAGTTACTTCTGTGCTTTTTTAAAGCAAGTGGTTTTTGAATACTTGATAATATTTTTTAGATTTATTTTCTTCAACACCAAAAGGATATGTTGTTAGCAAATCACTTACCTTTTTCTAAAATGGTATAAAAGGGACCAGAGAGGCACCAACCGGAGAGGCCCGAGATCTGCGGTCACCACGCTCCCTGCGTTGCCAGCATGTAACTGAGCAAGTAGACCTCGCTGCCGCTGGACTCCAT
Organism: Galeopterus variegatus; assembly: GCF_000696425.1. Classification (NCBI taxonomy): domain Eukaryota; kingdom Metazoa; phylum Chordata; class Mammalia; order Dermoptera; family Cynocephalidae; genus Galeopterus; species Galeopterus variegatus. Next base: position 369,160 of record NW_007727189.1, read on the forward strand.
CCCCAGCCCAGCTGGGTGCAGGCCAACCAGAGAGGCACCCCGCCAGAGAGGCACGAGATCCAAAGAGACCACGTGCCCCGTGGTGCCAGCGCATGACCGAGCAGACACTGAGGCAGCTGTGCCAAATTGGCAGCCCCAGCAGCATCCTAGCCAGAATTGGCCGTACAGCAGATAACACTGAATCCCTTTTGGATAGCCAGAAAAATAAAATGCTCTGAAAAGAGATAACATTAAATATTTTTGATGACTAGCTAAGGTTTCTGCATTTAAGAAGTTTATAATCTAATGTGGAGATAACTCTCAAGCTCTACATCCTATAGAACAAGAAGCCCTTGAAATGTCTGACAAGGAATTCTGAGTGATAATTCTTAGGAAACTAAATGAGATACAAGAAAACTCAGCTAGACAACATGATGAAACGAGGAAAAGTATACAGGACCTGAAAGAAGAAATGTACAAGGAAATCAATGCCCTGAAATAGAATGTAGCAGAGCTTGCCGAACTGAAGAATTCATTCAATGAAATAAAAAACACAACAGAGAGCTTAACCAGTAGGCTTGCAGAAGCAGAAGAGAGAACTTCTGACCTTGAAGATGCAGAAAAAGAATTAAAAACATTGAAGAAAATCTAAGACAGATATGAGACAACCTTAACCGCTCAAATATCCGAGTCATGGGTATTCCAGAAGGGGAGGGAAAAGGAGATTGCACTGAAAACATATTCGACAAAATAGTGGCAGAAAACGTCCCAGGTATAGGAAAAGACAAAGATCTTCAGATTCAGGAAGCTGAAAGATTCCCAACTGTACTCAACCCAAAAAGGTCTTCTCAAAGACATGTTATACTCAAATTGGCAAAACTCAAAGGCAAAAAGAGATTTCTTATAAGAAATTCTCAAGGGAGTACTGGGTTTGGTACCTGAAAAATAACTTCCACTGCTATAAAAACACAAGAAAAATCAAAACCCACTAGTAAAATTAAAATGCCAACAATGAAGAGGGAAAAAAAAGTTTATCTACAACCCAAGGAACCAACAAATACAGAAGACAAACAGTAAATCAGAAAGAAAGGAACAAAAGACACTTAAGACAGCCAAACAATAATCAATAAAATGGTAGGAGTAAATCAACACTTTTCAATAACAACTCTTAATGTAAAAGTATTAAATTCCACAATCAAAAGACACAGACTGGCTGATTGGATTAAAATGGAGGACCCAACTATATGCTGCCTTCCAGAGACCTACCTCACCTATAGAGACTCACATAGAATAAGAGTGAAAGGATGGAAAAAGATTTACCATGCAAACAGAAATGAAAAACGAGCTGGAGTAGCTATTCTTATATCTGATAAAATAGACTTTAAACTAAAAACCATAAAAAGAGATGAGGGCCACTACATAATGATAAACAGATTGATCCATAAGACATAACAATCATAAATATATATGCACCCAATGTTGGAGCAGCCAGATTTGTAAAGCAAACTCTATTAGACCTAAAGAAGGAAATAGACACTAATACCATAATAGCAGGGGACCTGAACATCCCACTACCAATATTGGACAGATCATCTAGGCAAAGAATCAGCAGAGAAATACAAGATCCAAACAACACTCTCGACCAATTGGACTTGGCAGATATCTACAGAACATTCCATCCAACAACCTCAGAATATTCATTCTTCTCATCACCACATAGATCATTCTCCAGTATAGATCACATTAGGCCACAAATCAAGTCTCAAAAAACAAATAAAAATTGGAATTATCCCATGTATTTTTTTCAGGCCACAATGGATTAAAACTAGAAATCAATAACAAACGAAATTCTGGAAACTATACAAACACATGGAAATTAAACAGCATTCTACTTAATGACATATGGGTCCAAGAAGAAGAAATCAAACAGGAAATCAAAAAATTTATTGAAACTAATGAAAACAATGATACATCATACAAAAACTTGTGGGATACTGCAAAAGCAGTATTAAGGGGGAAATTTATCACATTAAATGCTTACTTCGGAAGAATGGAAAGGTGGCAAGGGAACAACCTAATACTTCACCTTAAAGAACTAGAGAAACAAGAACAATCCAAACCCTAAATTAGCAGATGGAAAGAAATCACTAAGATCAGAGCAGAACTTAATGAAATTGAAACCCAAAAAACAATACAAAAGACCAATGAATCAAAAAGTTGGTTTTTGAAAAGATAAATAAAATTGACAAACCATTAGCTTGGCTAACTAAAAAAAGAAGAGAAAAGACCCAAATAACAAAAATTAGAAATGAAAGGGCCGGCCCGGTGGCACACTCGGTAGAGTGTGGCGCTTGGGAGCGCGGCGGCATTCCCGCGGAGGGTTCGGATCCCATATAGAGACCAGTCCGCTCACTGGTTGAGCGCAGCGCAGGCGCGACACCAAGGGTTGCGATCCCGTTACCGGTCATGAAAAAAGATAAAAAGGAAAAAAAAAATTAGAAATGAAAAAGGTGATATTACAACTAATTCATCTGAAATACAAGGAATCATTCGAGACAACTATAAACAACTATATGCCAACAAATTTGAAAATCTGGAGGAAATGGATAAATTTCTAGACACACACAAGCTCCCAAAACTGAGCCGTGAAGACATAGAAAATCTGAACGGACCAATAACAATAAAAGAGATTGAAGCTGTTATCAGAAGGCTCCCAACAAAAAAAAGCCCAGGACAAGATGAATTCACAGCAGAATTCTACCAAACATTCAAAGAGGAATTGACACGAATTCTCTACAAACTATTCCAAAAGACTGAAACACAGGCAATTCTTCCAAACTCATTCTATGAAGCAACCATCACCCTGATACCAAAACTAGGTAAAAATACAACTAAAAAAGAAAACTATAGGCCAATATCCTTGATGAATACAGACACAAAAATCCTCAATAAAATACTACCTAACAGAATACAGCAACACATATGCAAAATTATACACCACGATCAAGTGGTATTCATCCCAGGGATGCAAGGTTGGTTCAACATACGCAAATCAATAAATGTGATACACCATATTAATAAAATCAAACACAAGGACCATATGATCATCTCTGTGATATGGTGAAAAAGCATTTGATGAAATTCAGCACTCATTCATGATAAAGACTCCCTACAAGTTAGGTATAGATGGAAAGTATCTCAACACAATTAAAGCCATATACGATAAACCCACTGTCAATATCATCCTGAATGGGTAAAAGCTGAAAGCTATTCCTTTAAGAACAGGAAATAGACAAGGATGTCCACTCTCACCACTCCTATTCAACATAGTGTTGGAAGTACTAGCCAGAGCAATCAGAGAAGAGAAGGAAATAAAGGGCATCCAGATTGGAAAAGATGAAGTCAAACTATCCCTGCTTGCAGATGACATGACCCTATACATCGAACAGCCTAAAGCCTCTACAAAATACTCGTGGAATTGATAAATGATTTCAGCAAAGTTACAGGATACAAAATCAACACACAAAAATAGCATTTCTATTCTCCAATAGTGAACATGCAGAAAGAGAAATCAAGAAAGCTTGCCCATGTACAATAGCCACCAAAAACAAACAAACAAAAAAAACTGAGAAATAGAGTTAACCAATGATGTGAAAAATCGCTATAATGAGAACTACAAACCACTGCTGAGAGAATTTAAAGAACACAAGAAGATGGAAAGATATCCCATGCTCTTGGATTGAAAGAATCAACACTGTGAAAATGTCCATACTACCCAAAGTGATAGACAAATTCCGTGCAATCCCCATCAAAATCCCAATAACATTTTTCTCAGAAATGGAAAAAAATATCCAGACATTTATATGGAATAACAAAAGACTATGCATAGCCAAAGCAATTATAAGCAAAAAAATAAAGCTGGAGGCATAACACTACCTGACTTTAAACTATACCACAAAGCTATAACAACCAAAACAGCATGGTACTGGCATAAAAATAGACACAGTGATCCTTGGAATAGAATAGAGAATCCAGAAATCCATCCACACCCTACAGCTATCTGATTTTTGACAAAGGCACCCAGCCTATACACTGGGGAAGAGACTGCCTCTTCAGTAAATGGTGCTGGGATAACTGGATATCCCTAGGCAGGAGAATGGAACTAGACCCATACCTCTCACCATATATTAAAATCAACTCAAAATGGACTAAAGAATTAAATATACACCCTGAAACAATAAAACTTCTTAAAGAAAACATAAGAGAAACACTACAGGAAGTAGGACTTGGCACCGACTTCATAAATACAACCCCCAAAGCACAGTCAACCAAAGGAAAAATAAATAAATGGGATTATATCAAACTAAAAAGGTTCTGCACAGCAAAGGAAACAATTAACAGAGTTAAAAGACCACCAACAGAGTGGGAGAAAATATTTGCAAAATATACATCTGACAAAGGATTAATATGCAGAATATACAAGGAACTCAAACTTTACAAGAAAAAAACAAGCAACACAATTAAAAAATGGGCAAAGAGCTAAATAGACATTTCTCAAAGGAAGATATATAAATGGCCAACAGACACATGGAAAAATGCTCAACATCACTCAGCATTC
>NW_007727189.1:374124-381942 GCF_000696425.1 Galeopterus variegatus
ACATTGTTGGTGGGACTGCAAAATGGTGTAGCCTCTATGGAAAATGGTATGGAGGTTCCTCAAATAATTGCAGATAGGTCTACCATATGACCCAGCTATCCCACTGCTGGGAATATACCCAGAGGAATGGAAATCATCAAGTCGAAGCTATACCTGTTCTCCAATGTTAACTGCAGCACTATTTACAACAGCTAACAGTTGGAATCTGCCCAAATGTCCATCATCAGAGGAGTGGATATGGAAAATGTGGTATATCTACACAATGGAATACTATTCTGCTTTAAAAAGAGAATGAAATACTGCCATTTGCAACAACATGGATGGACCTAGAGAGAATTATATTAAGTGAAACAAATCAGGCACAGAAAGAGAAATATCACATGTCCTCACTTATTTGTGGGAGCTAAAAATAAATAAATAAATAAATACACAAATATACGGGGAGGGGAGGGAAGAAGACACAACAATTACAATTCCTTGAAGTTGTTATGGCAAGCAAACAGGTGTGAGATTGTTGAGAGGGAGGGAGGAGAAAGAGAAGGGAGGAAGGTTTCGGTAATGGGCCACAATAATCAACCACATTCTTTACTGACAAAATAAAATAAGATTTTTTTTTTTAAAAAAGAATCAAATGCATTTTTAAATGAGTTAAAATCTGAATATATTTCATTCTTCTTACATCTAAGAGCATATATAAATGAATAAACGTTGTTATGACTTCAAACAAACAAAAAGCACCAGCAGTGGATTTACCTGCATGAGTCCCTCCAGGGCGGCTGTACTGTCAGGGGACAGATTACAGGCATGACTTCAATGACACAATCACAATTTGAGAGTTTAAGTGTTTTTATTACTTGCGGATCCTCAAGTTAGGCAGGGTATTCAGAGAGGGGCAGACAGCAGTCCTCCATTTCAGTTCTTACATAGCAACAGCAACTATATGCGCATGGGGGAGGACTTCCTATTTAAAGGATCATTTGGAGTGGGGTGTTCTAATTTTGCAGGGTTCCTTTCTATTGGGTACTTCAAACAACTCTGGAGGCAATGGCAGTTGAGCAGTTTGGCACAAAGCTAGGGTTAAAAGAGGGCTCCACAAGGGGGCTTCTTATCTATCTTGGTCAGCCTTGGCCAGACTTAGGCAATAATCAACTAATATTTTTCCATTACTCCTAAAACACAGATTCAATTCAATCCCCATCAAAATCCCAATGGCCATTTTGGTAGAAATGGAAAAGTGTACTGTAAAATTCAGATGGATATGCAAGGGATCCTGAAAATCCAAAATACTCTTAGGGAAAAAAAAAAAAAAACTTGAAAATGCACACTTCCTATTTCAGAACTTACAAAACTACAGTAATCAAAACCATGTGTTACTGGCATAAGCACCGACAGGTAGACTAATGGAGCAGAACTGACAATACTGAAATAAACCCATACACTTATATGTCAACTTATTTTCAACAAGAGTACCAAGTCTCTCCTACAAATGGTACTGGAACAATTGCACAGCCACAAGCAAAATGAAGTTGGATGCTTACCTTACATCATATCCAAAAAGTAAATCAAAATGAACCAAAGATCTAAATAGAAAAAGGCCTAAAATGATAAAATTCTTAAAAGAAAACATGGAGGTAAATCCTTATGACCTTAAATTGTCAATGAACCCTTAGATATGACATTTACTGCACAAACAACAAAAAGAAAAAACAGATAAATTAGACTTCATCAAAATAAAAACCTTGTACATCAAAGCAAACTGTCAAGACAGTGCAACTAATACATGAATAAATAAAAAACAAGTTCATTTACAATAGATGGAAATATGCAAGATGACAGTAGCAGTGATCTAAAAAATTATGGTTGAGTTTAAAACTTAGTCATTATTCAATTTCAAATCTCCCTCAATAAGCTGCATCAAATCTTATTTGCTGAAGAACGATAAACACTGGCATACACATGGAATGAATAGTGTGGCATGAATAATATTTTGGCCAACAGCATCAGAGATATGAGGTTGTAAACTTTGAGAATGTTTTCCCTTTGATAAATTCCCACACCTGTGATTCCTGGCTCAAAGGGGGTAATCATAAGTATGTTTGATCAACACTGTCACAATGCCTTTGATAGACAATTTTGTAACATGCCACATAAACCACAAAGACAATTGGAACCACTTATCAGTCAGGCTTTTGCCAGACTTTATATCTTAGCAGTTGGGGACATGCTGACCACCATCTGGCTTCAAGGGGCACTTATGCATGCAGCAGGATGATGCTGTAACAAATTAATCAAAGAGTTCTCCTTCAAGAATTTTTTACTCCCTCCAGAAGTTGTCTAGCACAAAAAGAGGATGAAATTTCAGATTCTAGGAACGTGTGTTTAAAACGCAAGTTTTAGGGCCGGCCCAGTGGCGCACTCAGTAGAGTGCGGTGCTTGGGAGCGCGGCAGCACTCCCACCGAGGGTTCGGATCCCATATAGAGAGACCAGTCCGCTCACTGGTTGAGCGCAGTGCGGGCGCAACACCGAGGGTTGCGATCCCGTTACCGGTCACGAAAAAAGACGAAAAAAAGGAAAAAAAAAAAAAAAAGCAAGTTTTAAAGACAAAAATCACTCAATCTTAGAGGAATGTAAAATCAGGAAGAGCCAAGGATTTTCTACATTGTGCGATAGCCAGAGGGAGAAAACTATAAGATGTGAAAGTGAACGAAAGAAGTCAGATAATGTGGGGATCTTTAAAAGAAGCTGTGTGCTCTGACCATAAACCCCAGGCTGAGTGCCTGAAACATGGAGATATGGCCCCCATGAAGAACTGGAGATCAAAAAGCAGACCTCTCTCACCACTGTCTTTACAGCACTGGTGAGTAAAAACCTTGAAGGATCCACCTCACTCTCCTGTTACATATACTCCTGACATGTAGCAAAAGTAGAACTGAAGAAATGGTTGAAGTCTGAAGATGTAGAAGGACTGAGACAGCCCCACGTGCTTTCCTGGGGCCCTAGATGCCAATGTTTTCCCATCCCATGAGAAGGTCTCCCAAGTACATAAAATGGCAATGTTTCACTGGAGAGGGCCTGGAGCCAGCACTGAGGAGCCCTCAACTCTGATCTGTGTGGACTGAGAACTGAGTATACAAGAGACCAAGGAAGAAAGAGGACACATTATAAACAGCCCTCTCAGTGCCTTCAAGATCAAGGTACCAAAAAGGTCACAAAGGGGAGATAATAGAGTGCCGTTAAGTCAAGAGAAAGACTTTGCTTTGGTCTTTGCATGAGCTGCAGCACCACTGGAAACTGTGAGGGTGAATTTTACACGTCTGTAGAAGAAAGTAAGTGGAAGGAAAAATCTCCTTTGAGAGCTCAGAAGAAATAAACTTTTGTTTTCCTATAGATCTCTCACAGTTGGGGAGTTTCCCAATGCTGTTTAATGGTACAGCTTCCTGTCTTCCCATCTGAGTTTCTACCTATTTTCACACCTTTTATCTATTCCCACATATTTGGTTTTTTCTTTATTTATACGTTGCTCTTCACAGTCCAGGGCTCCTTCCCTTGCTCCAAAATGGAGATAATATTCAGGTCAGAAAGAAATTCCTGCTTATAAGAAGAAAGGAACATGATGTGCTGTGGCTTTTCCACAATACAATTCCAGCCCTTTGTTCAGCTGAGAAGGGAGGACATTACAGATGGGTCTAGAAAAATACTTCACAAATTCATCCACTATTTCCTTCTGTGTGCTTAAGGAATATCTTAAATGTAAAGAAATCCAGCTGTCTTCCAAGAATTACTAAATCAAGTATACAGAAATAAAACCAAATCCAGAATTGGATATTTTTAAGTTTGCCATAAGGTTTTGTGCTTACTCAACTTGTGGAACGTATACCAATCTAGCATGAAGTAAGCAGACCATCTGAAGAAATGGGAAGGTTAAATTCAAGATGTTGCATTATATAGCTTTTCTTTCAGAGTCAATGCAGCTTCAATCTCAGTCAACCAAGGCAGGGGTTCCCAAAAGACTCACTAGGACAGATCCTGATTTCTGGAGGGAAGTTATCCTCACCCACGGAGACCAGGTTCCTGTAGTTCTCCAACATCACGTCCCTGTATAAAGTTCTCTGGGCAGGGTCCAGGCATTCCCACTCCTCCTGAGAAAATTCTATGGTCACATCCCTGAATGTCAACAAACCCTGAAATAAAAAACACATTTCACCCAGCAGACACAAGGAGAGTTCTTATCGTCACACAAAATGTGAGCAGGAAAGAGGTATAAAGAATAAATTCAACTGAAGTGAGTGTTCTGACAGATCATTTTGAGCAAAAATAATTTTGAGCAACTTTCATATCCCTAATTTTGTTTTATGACACTTTCCATCAAAAGATATGAAATCCACTAAATCACTGTGGGTTTCACATTTTTGTGGACGTTAAAGGAAGTATACAAATGAAAAATATCCAACACAGCATCATTTACAAAGAAGTGCTACATATAACATTCTATACACCAAGTGATACTTAATACCTAGATGAGCTGGAGCATGAGTGGTGTCTTCAGGCATAACAAAGTCCACATATATGCAAAAAATACAAATTTTTGGGCGGGCCCGGTGGCGCACTGCCACAGTGCGCCGCTTGGGAAGTGTGGTGGCGCTCCCACCGAGGGTTCGGATCCCATGTGCAGACCGGCAGCTCACTGGCTGAGTGAGGAGCAGGGGCAACACTGAGGGTTGCTATCCCGTTGCCGGTCCCGGTCCGGTGCGGGCGCGACACTGAGGGTTGCGATCCGTTGCCGGTCACGAAAAAAGACAAAAAGAAAAAAAAAAAAAAATACAAATTTTTCCATTTAAGGTTAGATATCTGGCCATTAACAAAAGCCAAATGGACTTTATTACACTAATAAAATAATGATTCCAGATGAGGAAATTTACTAATATTATAATATTATTAGCATATACATTAATTTATCAGATTAAAAAAATACAAGAAAAATTTACTACAGCAGTAGATTCTTAAAGAAATATTGAATAATTTAAAATCATGACAAACACGACATTAAAATAACTGTTATTAAATAAGACAATTTCACCAAACATCACGATCAGCAGTAAGCACTGGAAGCACTGCCACTAAAGGTAAGACTGAGACAAGGGGGCCAGCCAGGTTCCTGCCATTCACCACTATACAGGATGCACAGGCTAGGACCAGAAGAGGAAAAAGCAGATTCACGTTAGCAATTTTATTGTAACACCTACTTAGAAGACATTTCCAGACCTATATGAAGAAATTATAAAGCTTACTGAAGGACATCACGAAGACTTGATCAAAGACTAACAAACCCAATTCTTACTGGAAGACAATGATGACATAAAGACCTCAGTGATTTAGAAACTCAGAGCAATTCAAATGCAAAAAAATATGGAATTTCAAATTTAAAAAGTCCCCATTTTGTCAAGGAAAGTCAACATAATTTTGAAAAGAAAAACAATATGAAGGGGCTTGCCAACTACATGTGAACCTGTGTGTGTGTGCGTGTGCACGCTATTTGAAATTTTTAAATGAATGAAATAAAATGGCTACAAGATAAACACAATAAATCCAAATTAAAGAGATTTAAACAGAATTTTAAACAAAAACCTTAAGATTAAATGAAACCTAATAATTTGAAATCTTGCCATGTGAAGCCTTATAAAGCAAGATAAAAAAGCAGAGAACATGAAGGAAAGAAGATCTATGTTTCACTGCAAAAAAAAGTGATAAACTAAGAAGACACGAGTGCATAAAGAATTAAATTACAGAATATAAAATACTCCTAAAAACTTATCAAAGGGAAACTGAACCAAGTATGAAAATCCATTTTTATTTCCACAAAATAATAAAATTTACTCATTTACAAGTAGCTGGAAAATTGAAATACAAAGTATTGTCATTTCCCCCCAAATTTTTAAAATATAAAAAAAATATAGTACCAAATTTTGCCTACATCAGCGGGAAATCTCACATTCTGTTGGTGAGAGAGGGTACCTTTGTAATCTTAGAGGAAGACATCAGGCCAGAATCTATCAAAATATGAAATACACAGCCATCCTTGACCCCGTAACACACTTCAAGTAGCCCAACCCAGAGAAATCTTCAGATATCAGCAGTGAAGTTGGCATACTCAAAAGTAGCCACAGCAGCATTCTTTACATCAGTGAAAAATTGTAAAAGACTCATATTTTCCTTAAGAGAATGCTCCAGTGAGGATCTAAAATCTCAAGCTATCTGTTTACTACCAGGAAAACAACTCCTAGACATATGCTATGTACATTTTTTAAATTTGCAGAATAAAATACCAAAACAAATATTCACTGAAGATATTTTTCTAAAATCTCATAATGATGTAAATATGCATTTTCAAAGGACTTGCACTGACTGTTGCCATAGAACTGACAACAGTGGTTCCCCATTGAGATGTGAGAGAGAGTGGAGGACATGACAGAGAAGGGGATGCTTTACATCTTAGTACCTAAGCTACATTGTAGCTTGGAGTTTTACCACAAAACAAATATATACATCATGCGATGTTTAAAATAAAAGAAATACACCAAAAAAAAAAAAAAAATTAAAAATAAATACATAAACAGGGGTGGCCAGTTAGCTCAGTTGGTTAGAGTGCCATGTTGTAACTCCAAGGTCAAGGGTTCAGAACCCCATATCACCCAACCACCAAAAATAAAAAATAAAATTTTTAAATTAAAAAAATATAAAATATAAAATAAATATAACATTTACTAACAATGATGGAAGTAGAATTTGGCTCTAGCCTCTCTGATGACCAAGTTCTGTGCTCTAACACCTTGGCTAAGTTATGACCATAGAGGACTAAAACACCTGTGGCACAAGAGTTCCTGCAGCAGCACCATGGTCTCTATGCAATGAATGATTTTAAAGAAAATCCAATTGTTAGACATTTAGGTTGACTCCATATTTGAAAAACAATTATGGAATAAAACATTCTCTATCACCAATGTGTCTCCGAACTTTATACATTATTCTAAATCATTAATATTTTGGAGCTAGAAATACATGATTCACTTATTTAGCTATGAATGCATTATAAAACCGGCAGCACAGGTTTATCGCTCTTCTTTTTCAGAATTTAACATGTAATTGTGCACATTAATAGGTAACTTTCATTTGTAGCTTCTCTAATTCTAGTCTACACAGAGCTGGCAGTGTTCCCAGAGTTGAACCCTAAAAAATCCCTGCTGCCAAACAGTACTCACACCACACATCCCACACCCTGTCTCCAATCTATGTCTGGGAGTGAAGCCCTTCCCAGGACCATGCCCCATATAGCCTCTTCACAAGTTCCACGTCACTGGGTCACACTGCAATGGAACCTAACTGAAGATGAGAGAAACTGAGGGAAAGCATGGGTGAGTGTGAACAAACATGTCAGGCAGGACACTTCAGGGTCAGAAAAGATTAGCAAGTCCAAAAAATGGCATTTCAGGAAGGAAGAGAACATAGAACAATCAACAGAGAGTATGACTTTTACCTGGGAAAGAGCCATTCCTGACTCCTCTTTCTTTCCTCTTCCAGGCTCCTTGCTCAGGCAAGATCACTCTTGAGAAGCCAATCCTGAGTGTCAAAAATATGCTGTTTAAAATATCACATGTTCTCACTTATTTGTGGTAGCTAAAAATAAATAAATAAATACACAAATAAACTGGGGGGGGGGGGAAACCCAAAAAATAAAAATTCCTTAAAGTTAAAACGAAAAAACAGATAGGGGGTTGTTGGGGGGGGGGGGGAAACCCAAAAAATAAAAATTCCTTAAAGTT
>NW_007727189.1:382811-388712 GCF_000696425.1 Galeopterus variegatus
AAAAAAAAAAAAAAAAAAAAAAAAAAAATTGGGGGGGGGGGGAGAAGACACAACAATTACAATTCCTTGAAGCTGATACGACAAAACAGATATGAGGTTGTTGAGAGGGAGGGGGAAGAGAGAGGAGGGAGGGAGGTTTCAGTAATGGGCCAATAATCAACCTCATTGTATATTGACAAAATAAAATAAATAAATAAACAAACAAACAAATAAAACATGGGGGAAAAAAAAACAAAAATATGCTGTTTAATGCTTAGAATCAACATACCCCTTCTTGTGCCACAACCACATTTGCAGAGAAAAGACAAAGGGGACTTACAGGGAACAATCTACTTAGTTGGAGACTTTAGCTCATAACTCATTAATTTAACAGACCACATATGCAAGGAAAAGAAGCTGTTGAATACTAAACTAACTGGTTAATCTAGGTTTTGACTGTTAAAGGATCATCAACATCCTTACCAGATACACAGGGAAACACTGCGAAATAATTTATTAGAAATCAAAGAATAGTTCCAATATATGATAGTCAAAGCCTTCTAACCTCATAATCGGAAATAGCACAATCAATTTAAGAGAAAAAATAATCTGAAAAATTTAAGAAAACCCAATGTATTCTGAGATTAAAGTTAAATCAAATTTGAGGATACATCAAATTTAGAAAAGAATGACATGAGCTGATTACAAGATGTCACCAAGGTTATTTCAGTAGTAGTTAATGATTATTTACAGAAAAGCAGAAATAAAATAAAATAAAATGTATCTCAATAGACTTGGAAAAAAACAGTGAATTAAGGGTAAGGAAAATAGAAAAAAGAAATTATCCACTGGAGGGAGAAAAAACACAATACTGTTATTGTTCCTTTAGAAAGGCACTATGTGAATAATAAAAATAAATAAATAAAAATAAAAAGGACTATGTGGCGACAGAGTCTCATTTCTTCCTCTACTTCACTTTCCCTCTCCCAGCACAGGGAAAGGCAAGAGGCGACCTTGGATGGACTGAGCTAAGAGTCTCTCCTCTGGCTGAATGGAAGAGGTTGAAAATAGAAGTTATCTTCTGATGCAAACAACTAGAAAATGTATAGGCTTCATACAGCTGTTCTTGCAATTCTCATTCTTTTATGTTTAATTTAAACAATTCAACAAATTTTCAATTAATAAGATCACAGAGCAAAACAACAAAAAAAAATAGTACTTTACAAACTAATCCTCAATATCCATTCAACTCAACACTCACTGAGTCTGGTTCCCTCCCTTTCCCCCCCTTTCCTCATTCTCTGTATATTTTCTATCTTTTATGTTTAATTTAAACAATTCAACAAATTTTCAATTAATAAGATCACAGAGCAAAACAAAAAAAAAAAATAGTACTTTACAAATTAATCCTCAATATCCATTCAACTCAACACTCACTGAGTCTGGTTCCCTCCCTTTCCCCCCCTTTCCTCATTCTCTGTATATTTTCTATCTCTCTTTTTTTTTCTTGCCTTTCTGCCCCCTCATATCTCCCCCTACACGTGTTTTGCCCCTCTTTGTTGCAACCTGTTTCACCCCGTTCTTTCTCCACAAACCTTCTGATTGTTTAACTCCACATAGTTTTGCCTCTTTCTCCCCCATCTAAGTTCCCCCTGTTACACTCCCCTTCTTCCAACTCTGGTCTCCTCACCTGGTTAAGTTCCTCCCTGGTCTCTTTCTGCCTCTGCTTTCCTTGTCCCCTCCTTCTATCCCATCACGTCCCTGTCTTCCATGGCCCCAACTCATCTTCCATTACCACTCTCTCAGTCTGATGGGTGCCCCATCCTTGTTGCCCCCACTTCTATTGCTCTGATGATCCCTCTTTTTATCTAGATTTCTCTGTTTTCCTTTCTTCTGTTTTTTCTCTGGTTCACTCTTTCACTCTTAGTGTCTTTTCAAGCCCACCTGCTCTACCCCCCATTTCACCCTGTTTCTCCCTCATCCTTCCTGACTCTCTCAGTTTTTCTGGTTCACCCTATCTGTATCTCTGCCCTCTCACCCCCGCCCTGCCCCTGCACATTCACAGGTATAAAATAAAGACGTCTCTTGCCCAGAAGAAGCGCTTCCCAGTGGGGCATCGGGAATGTAAAAAGACCACAGCAAGCACAGCCAGTGAGATGCTATTTGTGCAGAAGGAACAGGGAGCGTTACCGAAGGGTGCACAGGTCACCTTCCCCGGAGTGTGGGTCAGGAGGCAGTGAGTGTGAAGAGGACGACTAGGGAGCAGCGGGGCTCAACTCCAGACGACACGTAGAAGGGGTGTCAGGAGAAGGGTGGGGGTCTACAGAATCCCAGGGCCAGGGAGAACATGCGGCGTCCAGAGGCTGTACTGCTATCTCTGCCTTGGAAGGGCCCGAGAAGGGCGAGGCTGGAGGGGCGAGGAGGGAGGATGTGAATCCACTTCTCCAGTGAGGATTTACACCCTGCGGTTAAAAGAAGGAGGGAATGGAGCCCGCTGAAGTCACTGAAGGGTTTTAAGCAGAAAAGCCACGCAGCAGGCGGGGTCTACACTGACCTAGGGCAGTAAGGCGCGGGGCGAGGACTCGCCTCAGAACGACTGTAACCCGAAAAAGGCGAAGACTCCGGGACCCGCAGAGACCAAGGCTCGGAACCTCTCACTGCAACGCCGAGACCCACCGTGGGCCGGACGAGCAGGTGAAAGAGTTTCAATGTACCAGGCGACCCCCGAAACCAGGATGTGGTAGACCAGGTACCTGGGGACCCGCGAACCGCAGGTGTGAACCAGAAAAACGGAGACTCACGAGACTCTTACCCTTCGGTCCGTTGGATCCGCTGGATCCTCTCGATCTGCTTCCGGGTCAACGGGAGCCTGCGCGTGCGCAGTGGGTGCGGGCGCTACTTAAGGCAGGGCCGGCGAAAGGCGGGGGTTGCGGAGAGTGGCTGAGATTGGTTGGGAAGAGTGTGGTGGGGACGAAATCCATGTGGGGGCGGCACCTAGACCAACCGGTCATCGAGGACTCCACTCCGCCCCACCCCTGAATGATTCCAAGTCTGGCTGTCCTGCCAACAGTGGCTGATTTCTGTGCTTTTGTATTCCTCTGAATCTCTTTGGTGTCCTGTGGAGCAGAGTTGCTTCCTCGCAGTTTTAAGTTAATGTTTCAAAGAATTTAAGGTAAGAGATTAGGGTTGAGAGCGCCACATATTGGAAGCTGAGATGTTTTCCCCTTTGCAAGTTAAAATGGTTTAAGTCAAAGCTCTTTTTGCCAGCAGGTGGTGTTGGCGAATATAATTAAAAACGAAATCGTCCTCCAACTCAAAAATCCACTATACAAAGGTAATAAAGAAAACAGTCCTGGTTGTGAATAACCAAATTCAAATGTGATGGGCAGTCCACTAGAAGACTGCGAAGATAGAAAGAAATCTCAGCTTTTTACGTAGCTAAGCAGATACAATCCATTACATGCATGTTCCCAAGATAAACAATAACTAGTCTTCAAGCTAGAAAACTTGACAGCACCATTCGTCACACGTGGTTTATCCTAACATTACCTAGTAATTGGGGACGACCATCTGTTAGCTAACTGTCTTTATATAAAGTAAAAACAAACTTCTCATATCTTTATGGCAGGAGGTAGTTTGCAACTTGGAGCAAGTCACCTGTTGGAGTTAGGCACCTACCCTTTCGCAGAAACTGGGAGATATGAGTACTATCTTCCTTGATGATTAATCTACATTTCAAAAAGATGACTCACAGGTCCTCAAGGAAACATTCTTGGGCTGCAAAATTTGCCAGTCTTAATTTAACTTTTAAAAAGCTTTATATACATTTCAAACACAGAGAGAAAGAATTTACAAGTTTTCTAAAGTAAATGCTCTAAGAAAAGGCAAGGGGAGAAGTTGCTCCTCTTTTTTTCCAACAGAAAATTAAACCTTTTTTTTCTTTCTTATTTTAGTTTGTATTTGCTCCTACAAAAACAAGCATTTATTCATTACGATAATGATTGTTGAGCATCTACTATGTGTTTGCATCTATGTGAGGGTGCACTGTGTCAGGAGAACTGTTGGCTGAGAACCTCACATAAATTATGAGTTAATCCTTGCAATGCCCTGGGAGTTGGGTATTGTATACCCATCTTTTCCCATCTTCCTTTATACGTCCAGCTTTTCCCAGGAGCATTTAGGTGGTGGGCTTTGCCTTTGTGGCAGTAGAGATTCTCTCTGTCTCTTCTGTTTCCCTATAATTGATCATAAAAACTGATCTTATGTGCGATGGTAGCTATATATAGATGGGAGAGGGAGGCAAAAAGGAATGGCGGATTAGTGGCTCTGAGGCATTTTCTGATGTTTTGTTCTTTTGCGTTCACGCATTTAGTTTGTTTTTAACATGTGGAGCAACCAATGGACCCCCAAGAGTGGAATACTTGGTGCTGCGAGGAATTCTCAAAGCACAGGTTATAACAACAAAATCACTTTCTAGATGTTAAGTCATTTGCTTTCCTTTATCCGCATGTGGATATCTGGAAATTGTGAGCGCCAGTCTCGAACAGGCAGGAGGAGGAGGAGCTGCCCTAACCTGTTCTCTAAGCTGTTCTGAGAAGGAAAGGTCTGAGGGTGGGGACAGAGAGAAGTGAGCGAGAAGCACATGCCATATCTAAAGGGTTATTTTAGAGAGAACCTGGACTGACGATTCTCTGTTAGGCCTCAGAGACCCCAGATAAGCAGAGGAGATAGTCTCCTGGGTATAGACTCAGGGGGTCAGCTAAGCTCTGGGAGCACAGTTGTGTTAGGTCCGAAATGTGAGGCAGAAATCTGGGAGGTATCTGGGAGGAGCAGCTTTAGCGAGGACCTGTGGGCATCTTATACGTTTATACAGCGCTGAGTGATTCCAGGCGGCCAGTCCCAGCCCCCATGCTGCTCTCGAGATTTATGCGTTGCAGGACGCGCGGGGTTCAGGTCCTGAGAGGACGCTGGCTTTCCGTGTGTGCATGCCGGATCAGGCCTGAGAGGACGCTCGCTTTCCGTGTGTGCACGCCGGATCAGGCCTGAGAGGACGCTGGCTTTCTGTGTGTGCATGCTGGATCAGGCCTGAGAGGACGCTCGCTTTCTGTGTGTGCATGCCGGAAGCTTTGGGTAGGAAGCAAGCGGCGGAAAGGGCGAGAGTAGGGTCAGTCAAGGATGCAGGGGAGACAGCGCCGTGTGGTTGTGCTCCAGATTCAGGTCCAAGCACGGCTGGGCTCTGCAGCTTCTTCCTGTGGGCTGGGAGTCAAAATAGATTCTCGGTGGGTGATCAGAGTCCTAAATCGGTAGAGGGACCAATTTGGTGCTCCCTATCTGGGTCCTGGCGGGGGATGGGAGGAATGGTATCATGAGTCTTGTACCAGAGATCCGCAAAGTGAGCAATAACCTGCAGCACCTTAGGCCTAGTGGGAAATGACTCCTGCGGGCAGAGTCTGAACTCGCGAGGGGCGGGTCCACAGCAGTGTTCTGCGTGCACGCGCAGGTGTTGCCCCCAGGGCCTAGTGGCAGCTCGTCAGCCAGAGCTGAAGCCCACGAGATCCCGTCCTCTCAAATGGCCTGGAGGAGCCGCCTCCAGAGGTTCTGTGCGCCAGTGAGGCCCTGCTGTCCCCGACCCAGAGTTTTCCTCTGGGGCCTGTGTCATACTTGCGTCGGGTTCGGTTGAAGGGCTCCTGGTCTAGGCCCTGTCACTCCCGTTGGAGTCTTTGGCCTAAATGTCAGAAGGTTTCACAACAGTGACTCTCATTCTCCTGGGATTTCTCTCAGGAATTTGGAGGGCATTTCTGAGTGGATATTCTGTTTTGTATTTAGCTCAGAAATCAAAATGGGCAGTTTGTTTAGAAAGAACAAAAAGGAGGGCCGGCCCGTGGCTCACTGGGGAGAGTGCAGTGCTGATAACACCAAGGC
>NW_007727189.1:389096-391366 GCF_000696425.1 Galeopterus variegatus
ACAACACCAAGTCAAGGGTTAAGATCCCCTTACCGGTCATCTTTAAAAAAAAAAAGAACAAAAAGGACACAATTTACACTCATAAATTGTCTGCCTTGGATTATAAAAACAGGTTTACATCCAAAACCTTGGTAGGTTCCTGTATAACTTTACTAGATCTTTTGAAATTCTGAAATTCTAATGACAATTCCCAAGCCATTTAGCTTTTCTTCCTCCGTCTGTCAAAGTGGTTCTTCTTTCATGAACACTGGCAGGAAATGATCCCTGGCATACAGGCATGTGCCCTCTTTTACAGGGCTTGGACTTCGCTCAGGAGGACCTGGCCATTCTGATTTTTGTTCAGAGGAACCTGTACAGATGTGTGATGTGGGAGACACACAGGACCTGTTTTCTCTGGGTGAGGCTGCACTACCCTGTGCTTGAGGGTCTGTCCCTGAAAATGAATTATCATGCCCTTGACAAAGAGCTCTGGGGCCTCTGGAATCTGTATTTGAGTCTAGAAGGGAGGGTCAATGAGCAATGGAATTTGAGTACAAACTCAATGTGTTTGCGTTCCTCATTCCCCAGTGAAAGTTTTTTAATTTGTGAGGTGGAGAAGGTGATTTTCTTGATCCTTAGTTTGTTGATCTTTCAGAGTCCTTAAAAGTTCAAGACTGAGACCTAATTTTACTTTTTGTTGTTGTTACCACTTTCCCAATTCTGTTACTTCTTTTTCTTACCTGCAGCCCAAATACTCAAAGTCCTGTTTCTCAGCTTCCAATGTAGCCATGACTTCTAAATTGGGTCAAAGGAAAAGCGTTCATAGAAACAAAGAGAATTTCTCAGAGCAAGTGTCTAGGTGTGGTCCAGAAACACAGGAGCCATAGCAGGTAGAGAATGTATATGAACATCACTCCATGATACATAACATGAAGTTGATGGAATTCTCAACCTCTCCCTAGTGTTTACTCTGAATCCCCAAATATTTCTACAACAGACCTTTTCTTTTTATCTCATGTAGGGTTTATATTAATCCATACCTAGTGATATTTTAAAAATAAACTTTTTTTCCGAATAATTTTAGGTTTACAGAAAACTCGCAAAGATAATGCAGAGAATTTCCAAATACCCCTCACCCCGTGTATTGCCTGGTTAGGGCCCACAAACCCTTCAAACCCAATATACAGACTGGGTCACCAGAACTCTCACATGCCTGGCTGGGTCAACAGACCCCTCACACGCAGGTCCACGAGCTAGGTAATTGGAAAGATCCCAGGAGCCATTGGCAGACAGGAGCTCAGTCCTCGGCTTTCTCAGCAGCAGCAGCAGTAGCCTCCTGGAGGGTCCTGGGGGTCCTGGCAGCAACAGTCTCCAGCAGCACTAGCAGCCTCCCCATGGCCCCCCCAGGCAGCCCTGTGGATGAGAGCCACTCATCCTTTATACTTAAGTCCATAACCCAGGACACCTGGGTGCGAGTAAGACAACTCAGAAACACCTGAGTGCACATGCACAATTACATTAGACAATAACCAAGGAATACCTGGGAGCACGTGCATATTTATATCCAATGCTCAGCAAGATTCTGAACATCTGAGAGGCCCTGACCATTTTCCTTCACTTTCCGTACACTCAGTTTCTCCTAATGTTAACATCTTGTATTACCGTGGAACATTTGCCAAAACTACGAAACCAGTATGAGCACATTACTATTAACTGAACTGTAGACTTTATTCTGACTTTGCAAGTTTTTATACTAATGCATTTTACTCTAAATGTGCTTTGAACCTCCAAATATATTAACAGCAAATATTTTCATGTTTTCTTATCCAGGGTTTAAATTATTCCATACCTAGTGTGTTTTTTTAAAGGATTAACTTAATTTGAAATAATTTTAGATTTACACAAAAGTTGAAAAGAGTTTATGAAAACTGGCAGAAAATGTACGTTTCCAGTTTCAAATTCAGTAGGAATTAAATAGTTAGGGTAGGATAGCAAGTATAGCATTTGCCAGCTTTCTTCACTGTAAAATTACTATTTTTTACCCTTTCCAGACTCTTCTCTTTGGATGAGAGTTACTAAGTTCATCCCACACTCAAAGTGGTGAGGATTTAAGCTCCGCTTTCTGGACAGGGCATTCTCTATTCATTTGGAATTCTTCTAATATGAAGATTTGCCCCTCCTCTCTGTTGATTTAACTAATTCAATCATTTTTTCTTTTCTTTTTTTTTTAAAATTTTATTTTGTCGATATACAATGTGGTTGATTATTGTGGACCATTGCCGAAACCTCCC
>NW_007727189.1:392611-393077 GCF_000696425.1 Galeopterus variegatus
CTGTTGGCCATTTGTATATCTTCCTTAGAGAAATGCCTACTTAGCACTTTTGCCCACTTTTGAATTGGGTTGCTTGTTTTTTTCTTGTAAAGTTGTTTGAGTTCTTTGTATATCCTGGATATTAACCCTTTGTCAGATGTATATTTTGCAAATATTTTCTCCCACTCTGTTGGTTGTCTTTTAACTCTGTTAATTGTTTCTTTTGCTGTGCAGAAGCTCTTTAATTTGATATAATCCCATTTGTTTATTTTTCCTTTGGTTGCCCATGCTTTGGGGGTCGTATTCATGAAGTCTGTGTCCAGTCCTATTTCCTGAAGTGTTTTCTTTAAGAAGTTTTATTATTTCAGGGTGTATATTAAATTCTTTAATCCATTTTGAGTTGACTTTAGTGTATGGTGAAACGTGTGGGTCTAGTTTCATTCTCCTGCATATTTATATCCAGTTCTCCCAGCACCATTTGCTAAAG
>NW_007727189.1:397318-397519 GCF_000696425.1 Galeopterus variegatus
TTTTTGAGACTGGCCACACCGCACTCAGCTAGTGAGCGCTGTGAGCGCACCAGTCATCCCTATATAGGATCCAAACCTCTCCTGAGTGCGCCACGGGCTCGGCCCTATTCCTAGCATCTTATTGATTGTTGTTTCGTTGCCTTAAATGTCTTTTGTTCCTTGCTTTCTGATTTACTGTTTGTTTTCTGTGTTTGTTGGTTC
>NW_007727189.1:398521-411793 GCF_000696425.1 Galeopterus variegatus
CCAATTTGGTATTGCTACCTCAGTTATTACTCAGTTGGACACTAGTGTCAGGCAAGTCCAATATTGACTACCAGGAAGATTGTGGGGCATTGGCACCACTCCCTCTGGTGAGTCTCAGCTCTCGTGGCAGCCTCCACAGCCAGAGCCGCCCTGGCCACCTCTCGCCACCCCTGGCGCTCCTGGCTCCTGTTTGCTCTGCAGCCTGCTCAGTCTCTCTTTGGCTTGCAGTTCCAGCGGTGCCCGGGGCCAGGGAGACAACAGCCCCCTCCCCGGCAGATAACGCTGTCACTGGACCCCGAGTCCTGGTGGTGGGACTGCGCAGCCTGGCCCGGCGCTGAGGGCAGCAGCTGCGGTGGCCGGGCGCCGAGTGGTGGCCACTCCAGGCGGCTACTTCCCGGGGAGGATTTTGTAAATTTCACAAAATGGCGCACACTCCAATCCTCAGTGCACGTATTATGAGAGTCCCCTTCAAGGTCTCAGCAATCCTTCAGAGCAATCCACCTAGGTAGTAAACGCTACCCCCGGCGCAAGCAAGGACACCAGAGATTCTGACTCACCATCAGGCTTTTTGAGTTCCTCTTCTTGCTGGTGGCCTCTGGGATCCTGCCAGCATGGGGCGTGGGTGGTTCACTCCCTTCCCGCCGCCATGTTTCCTCCCAAAATAGTAGGGCGATTTTTTAAATGTGAAGTTTCTACACCCTGGACCCTGAGGTATATCACAGGTGCTATGCAGAGAACTGAGGTAGGACAACGTAACAGATAATCACTGAGTGGATCCTCTCAATTAGGTGATGATCTGTGAAGAGGTAAACCCTAAACTGAG
Source organism: Galeopterus variegatus (assembly GCF_000696425.1). Classification (NCBI taxonomy): domain Eukaryota; kingdom Metazoa; phylum Chordata; class Mammalia; order Dermoptera; family Cynocephalidae; genus Galeopterus; species Galeopterus variegatus. Next base: position 399,345 of record NW_007727189.1, read on the forward strand.
ATCAGAGCAGCAAGGAGCACGAGGGGGAGAACTTCCAGGCCCCAGGTCCTCAGGCAGACTGGTTTTGGAGTGTTTGCTCCAGCTGCAATCCAGTATCTTACATTTTTTAATAGTTGCCAGATACTTGGTTCTCTGCCAAGCACTTTACACAAAGTATCTCATGGAATCCCCCCAATAACCCTGGAGGTAGGTACTTAGAAACTATATTCTTGGGTCAGTAAAATTGGTCTAGGAAATGGGAGAGGTTAATGGATGGAGAAAAACTAAAAGTCTGCAAAGAATTCCAACACCAACCAGAATCTGCTCACAAATATTTCCGTTTCTTCGCAGGCTTTACCCTTTCTACTTTCGTGGAGGATGGGAGAAGAGGGCTTTTTAATAATCGATGTCATTTAATGCCAGGGACAATCAGACAAAACTTCTCAAGAAATTTTTACCACCATTGCTTGAAAATTTTAATCAAGAAAAACATCCCTATAGTCTTTCCCCAGTGAATCCTGGCCTCCACCCACCCACATTAATCAGTTCAAAATGGGCTGAGAGCTCATTTAATGTCACTGCTTAATCACTTTATTAAATGCCATTGCTCCTGAGTGTGAATATTTGTTTTTATCTTATCTCTGACATCTTTCATAGAGTCCAAATCTAGGAACCCCCACTTTTTTTCAAAAGAAAATGCATATCCCATTTGGCACTCCTTGCCATAAAGGCCAAATGGTACAATTTGTGACACAACAGAAAAGCCGTGAAAATCAACTACAATGTATATTGAGAAGTTAAAATAAAAAAGGAAGAAAGAAAAAAGAAAAAGAAAAGAAAAGCCACTCTCTCCTACATGTCTCCCCTCTGCTTTTACCACCTGGAACCCTATCATAGAAAGTTGTTGCTTTAGATTAAGGCTGGCCCTCTCCAAATCTCTCCCTTATAGGAATAACAATTTTTTATTCTGTAGATTTTCATTTTTAGTTATTATTCCTTTTTCTGATAAAGGGGCTTGAAAAGTCTGGAAACTTCAGGAATGAGAGGCCACAGAAAGAAAAAAAGAAAACTGGAGAAGGGAGAAAGCTTCTGTCACTGATAGAAATGCTACCAAAAAAGAATTTTTGCTCTGCTCATTAAAACCCAGGTAGTGTCACATGACTGGTGTGAGGAGCATCCGGTCCACCCTCAGTGGAAAAAGGCAGAAGTGTTTGGGGCTGAAGGATGGTGAGTTGCATGATCGGTACAGGAAGAATCGGCTCTGGAGAAAAATGGTTTTCACCTTAGCTGACATAGTGTTGGAGAGCAAAAGAAAACTAAACTCTACTGAGTGCTTCCTTTATGTCACGAAGACAAATTTTCTGAGACAAATATTTTTATTTGTTAAATTAATTTTATTAATTTTACTTGCATAATTAATTTCTACTTGCAACAAATATTTTTATTTGTTATATTAATTTTGTTAATTTTTTTTTTCCCTTTTTGTCTTTTTTCGTGACCGGCAACGGATCGCAACCCTCAGTGTCGCACCTGTATCGGACCAGGACCGGCAACGGGATCGCAACCCATGGTGTTGCGCCCGCACCTTGCTCAGCCAGTGAGTGGCCGGTCTGTATGTGGGATCCGAACCCTCGGCGGGAGCGCCGCCACACTCCCAAGCCGCGCAGGGTAGCAGCGCGGCAGCAGGCCGGCCCTAATTTTGTTAATTTTATTTGCAAAATTAATTTCTACTTGCATGCCAATGCCACTTGATTAGTAATGGCTTGTTGCATGGCTGTGTTGAGAAGGATTCTGAGACCTCATCAAGCACAGTTAGAAAGAGCTGCGATGAGTTCACCAAACGTATCATGAACAGAAGACAGAAATGTCGTGACTGCTGAGCCTGCTAACCCTGCACTGACACACTGGTTAGTCCACCCAGAGCTGCTACAAGGACAAGAGAAACGCAGGTGGTGGACACACCCACCAAGGCCCCACCGTCCATGACATTCAACCCTTAAATCTCCTTTCTCACAGGAATTTGAAACTGATATTGTTGGTTGAATATGTTTAAAAGGGATCTTAGCGATCCTCTGCACCCGACTCCTAACTTTATGAATAAGAAAACTTAAAAATAAGAGAAGGAATTTACTTATTATTACTTCAAAGTTTTGATTTTAAATGCAAATAGCTACAAATAGGGTTTTTTCATTATAGAAAACAGAACAGATTTCTGAGAGGGTCACTACAAAATAAACATTTCGGATGGTTCCAGCTTTCTAATGACATCCATTATGTTCATAAAGGAGGCTTTCTTTATGGAAAAAAATTATTGGCCATTGAAAGAAATATACCTATGCTTAAGGGTTTAGAAATATAGAAAGAAATCACAGTTTAGGAAGTTAAATCTAAATAGGATGATCATAATGAAGTAGAGATCTTTTACTACAGAATGTAAATAGGACTTTTTTTAAAAAGGTAAGAATTTTACTTTGTTCCCTCATTTGATTCTCACAGCAGCCCTAATAAAGTATGTATGATTTTGTCCCCATTTTAGGGAACATGCCTCACAGTGCATGTTCTCTACAATAGTTTTATCGCTTAGCCCCTCTCTTCCACTGCCTCCCTCTGTGTCCTTTGGAGAAGAAGCAGTCTCTCATCCTCTGTGGAATGGTAAAGAGGATTCACAGATATTACAGAGTAGGGGAAAACCAATTACTGGGTCCAGGAAGAAGGAAACCATCAGCTGGAGAACATGGAGGAAGTGTTATAGCGTGGATGTGAGAAGTCAAGAGGGGGCTGTCCCTGACGCACTGAAATCCAGGACGGGATGGGCAGCAGGAAGGATGGATGGCTCTTCCCAGCCCCAACTGCTTCAGCTCATTCCTAGGGGGACGGGAGGTGGGGAATGGGGACTCTAGAGGACAGGGGGTTCATGTAGGCAGTATTTTTCATTTCAACAAAGGTTGGGGTTTGGGAAGAGAAATCAATTCAATAGCCAGCCAGAGTGGTTTAGTCTCTTTCTAGAATGAGATAGTTAAGATAGATGATAAGTAGGTAAGTAGATAGATAGATGGATAGATAGAGATAGATGTAGATGATGGATGGATGGAAGAAGAGAGAGAGAGAGAAAGATGAAGGAAGGAAGGAAGGAAAGAAAGAAGAAAGGAAGGAAGGAAGGAAGGAAGGAAGGAAGGAAGGAAGGAAGGAAGGAAGGAAGGAAGGAAGGAAGGAAGGAAGGAAGGAAGGGAAGGAGGGAGGGAGGGAGGGAGGGAGGGAAAGAAAGAAAAGCAAGCAACCTGTCCACAAAACTGTTATTACAGAATGGCATTTGGTTTTCTGGGCCAGGTTTAAGATAGTGAAGTGTTGGTCTCTTGGCAGAGAAAAGAGCACACATCCAGAATACGCAGGCTCCATCAGCGTTTATTGATTTATCAAGCAGACTTTACACTAAAAATAGAGGCAGAAAAAGAAAATGCCCAGAAATGAATCAGGACAGTATCTGTAACAGGAGAAGAAAAAATAACAGTAGAAGAGATGCCTGGTAGTTTATGGAGGAAATAATGCAAGAAACTGAAATAACATGTGTAACCTTAGCACATCCTACACACAGCCCCTGGGTAATAAACAAAGGTAGGCATCATCTTTCTGTAAGAATTTTCTCATCAATATATACACATGCTGTTAATTCTCCCATCTGAAGAAAATTCCCCTTTGATTCTCCATCTCCAACGCCATTTCTCTGCTCCTCTTCGAAGCAAAATTCCTTCAGAGAGTCATCAATTCTTCCCACGTTTTCCCCTGAGCCCACGACTCAGGCTCATGCCTACATCAGCTCACAGAAACATCAATGACTTCCATGCTGCAAAATCTAATAGATCTCAACTTAACTGACCTAACAGCAGAGCAAATATGCACCCACTGCTACAGTACTACTGATTAAATATTAAAATATTTCCACACCATTTGACAAATAGCCAGGTTTCTAAGCCTGCCGAGTGCCCCCACCAACCACCACTATTTTCTGGGGCCTATTCATTTCCTACCTCTCCAGAACCCAGACATGAGAGAGTTAATCCTTGGTACTACAGGTGGCCTCCAGGTCCCTACTCCAGAACTAAGTTCAGTTTCTGTTCTCAATGGTCAATAGTGTATGTGTCAGTTATACCCCCAAGAATCCCCAGACCCTGGCACTGCCTTGCCCCCAACCCAAGGAGACTAGTGGTCCATGCCCACCCACACTCCACACTCGGCCCTGGGGCTCCCCAAGTGGACAGTGTTTGAGAGTCTTCCCTGGTAGCCACCATGCTCCTGGAATGCCAGCCCACCCATCATGGTTCTCATGAGCCAACCTTAGATCCTGGCTCCTATAGGTCCAGACGTTTGTTGAAATTGTCCCTGGTGGCACTGATATTCAAGTGAGCAAGAGTCTAAGGCCATTTGGACTCTAAAGCTGTGACCTGGTGCTTCTGGTGTTCATCCTGGTATCACGTTCATGTGGCTACATAGGACTATGGCCTCCACGGGACTTTGCCTCTGAGAGTGTCTGGGAGAGGAAGGGAGGACGTGTGGGCAGGAAAGAATAGTGGAACCCTTTGGGGCAATTTGAGGTCAGGAGTGCCCAGAGTGTGAGTCACTGTTGAATTTTATCTCCATTTAACTGCACAGGCTTGTTAAAACCCACCAAACACTCATCCATCACAAGAATTAGCAACAATAATTTTATTAATAAAAATGAGGGCTATAATTAATAGCATTTTTGCCATATTTGGTAAATATGAACTTATTTGAGTGATATAATTCTCATTATATTCCCATTTTTACAGATAAGATAACTGAGGCACACAGAGGTTATTTAAAACTTAAATGGTTGAACTAAGGTTCAAGCTCAGTCAGTCTGGCACGTGGCTGATGCTCTTAACTGCTCTGCCTCTTGTTTGGCCTCGAGGATCATATTGTATCCAATTAAATATGACATTCCCCAATGATTTTCTTGATTTAGTTCATAATAAAGATTTTTTAATATACAAGGTCCCAATAATATTGGGTTAAAACATTTGGGAAGAATAGAGCATTTTCATTTTCTTTATCAACATATAGCTCAGACGGAGCATAGTTTAGCTAGTGACAGCCTCCTCAAGTAAACAGCTTCTAAAGATTGACAAGTGATTTGGAAATGATTGCAATGATCTAATAAACAATTTACACTAAAACTATGTCACACAACAGAATTATAACATATTCAGCTTAGCTTATATAAAGAATAAAAGGGCATTTCCATTATGTTGTTATATATACACTTTGAAATTAATATTTTACTGTGCTGATTGTTAAATACTTTGACTATCACCTCACCTTTCACCAGCATGTGACAATCCCTCCTCCTGAAAGTGTGTTCAGTTGACTTTAATGCAACACACTCTTGTTTTCTTCCTAGTTCACCACTGTAACTTTTCAGTTTCCTTTGCGAGTTATTCCTCAGTTTCCTGATCTCCAAATCGTATTGTGTCCTAGGCTCAGTCCTGGGACTTCTCTTCTTTGCCTATGTTCTCTATCTTGGTCACCTTATCCAGTATCATGGCTTTCCATACCATCTAAACACTGGACACTCCATTCCTATCACTCTCCCAGACACGAGACTGATGTCTCCAAATGGTTACTAGACATCTCGACTTATGTGTCTACAAGGCATCTTAAATCGAACGTGTCTGAAATTCAACTCTTGATCTTCTCCAAGCTCCCACAGTCTTTCCTGCCTTGGTACATGGCAGCTCTGTCCACCTAGTTGCCCCAGCCCCAAACCTCAGAGTCATTCTTGATTCTTTTCTTTCACATTCCATGTCCAATCTATCAGTGAATCTCCTAGGATCTATTTTCAAAATAGATCCTCAACCCAACTGCCTTTCACACCTCTTCTTCTGTCACCTGGGCCATGCCATCCTCATTTTTCACATGGAGTATTTATAATATCTGCTGATGGGCCCCCTGATTCCACCCTTACTCTCCTCCTCTCTATTACTAATATTTAAAAAGTGATTCCTTTAAAATATAAGGCAGATCATGTGGCTCTGCAAATCAGAACCCTCCAACAGCTTCCATCTAACTTGGAGTAAAAGCCAAAGTCACCATAGAGCTCTGCAGCTCCCAGCATGATCCCACTGGGCATTACCTCCCTCGCTCATCTCCACAAGTCTCTCCCTCCTTTGCTTGGCTTCACTCATACTAGCATCCTTCCGTTCTTTGCAAGTGACAGACATAGTCCTGTCTCAGGGTCTTCACACTTGCTCTATCTGCCCAGAAACTTTTCTCCTCAGACACCCACATGGTTCCTTTAGATCTTTGTTCAAATGCCATTGCGTTAGCCTCCCATTGCTGTTGTAACCAAATAGCACAAATTGAATGTGTTAAAACAACACAAATTTCTTACCTTACAGTTCTGGAGGTCAGAAGTTGTAGAGGTCAAAACATCAACAGTGCTGTTGCATTCCTTCAGAGACACTTGCCTTGCCTTTTCCAGATTCTAGAGGCTGCCCACTTACTTTGGCTCCAGGACCCATCCTTCATCTTCAAAGCCAGAATCATAGCATCTTCAATCTCTCTCTTTCTCTGCTTCCATTGACAGTCACCTTTTCTGACTCTGACCCTCCTGCCATCTTATAAAGACTCTTGTGATTACATTGGGCACACCAAGATAATCTATAATAATCTCTCCATCTCATAATTCTTAACTTAGTCACCTTTTCAAAGTCCTTTTTGCCATGTAAGGTAACATATTTACAGGTTCTGGGGATTAGGACATGGACATCTTTGGGGACAATGATTTGGCTTACCATAGTGACCTTCTTAGTAGGTTTTCCCAAATGAAAATTTAAACTTACAGATCTCATTCCCCCACCAGAAAACCCTAGCCATTTTTTTCTTTAATTTTATCCAAGGTAGTTATCACCATCTCCCACACTATAAGCCAGTAATGTAAAGTTTGTCTGTCTAGCCCATTAGAATGAGGGCAGGTGGGTTTTGTCTCTTTTGTTTACCACTATATCCCGAGTGACTAGAACAGTGTTCAGAACACAGCAGCACTCAATAAGTGTCTGCTGAGTGAGTATAAAAGATACCTCATAAACAATAGCGTATATTGGAGTCTGCTAATACAGTGTATATGTAGAAGACATCGCTATCATTTGCCAATATCTTGTTCTCTCCTTTTTGGTACATGGAATACTGCACTTTCAACTACATTGCAGTTGGTTGGAACAAAGTAAATAATTCCAGCCATTGAAATGTGACCATAAGTGATTTATGTCAAATCTGGTCTAAGTCAGTGAAAAGCCCATGCACTACCCTCCGCCCTCTATCCCCTGCTGAGGCAAGTAGGGTGGCAGTCATTTCGGATGGTGTAGCTGCAGATGGCCACGCCTTTGATAACCCGGGTTTCCCAGTGACAGTGCAAAGCAGAGCCTTCTCTCTGCCTTCACCAACCAGAGCAGAACATGCAATGTGATCAAGAAAACAACTTTTGTTGTAGTAAACACTGAAACTTTGGATTGTTTGTTATCAGAACGCAACTAATCTGTTCAGATTAATTCAGACTTTGCTATCAAAATTTGGGTGCCCTTTGTTAAAAAAACCTAAAATAGGTTGCATTGACTTGATAGATGTTAGATGGCCATTGGCAAGGAACTAATATCAGAGGCTTGAAAAGTTGTGATTCATGTTTTATAGTGACCAAATATTTAGTAAAACTGCCACTCATGTAACTTGGGAAGTAGATCACGATTTGAGTGAACCTAGAGCTTGAGGGGGAAACATAATGTTAGAGTTTTTGTTTAGTGATATTTGTCATGTTTGGCTAGATATTACAAGAAATAAGCCCAGGGAAGAATTTCTCAGTTTGAAAGCAGAAATGAAAGGAAAAAATAAATTTAGGAATTGGGACTTTGCAGAATTGAAAAAACCAATTGCTTGTAGACCCCAAATAGTAAAATTTAAGAATGAAAAAGCAATTTTAAGGGAGATGCCAATAAAATCTGCCAACAGATTATATTACCTAAAGGCGAGGATCAAATTAAGGATATATTGCTCAGTAAATCTTTTTCAATTGTATAAAATTACTCATGGCAGATATTAAGGGTAAAGTTTGTCTGCAGAAGTGTGATAGCCTGGAGAAAGAGCTGTGGCAGTAAAAATGCAAAGAAACATACCAGATATGAGAAATTGTCCCAAAAGGAGCTGTCAGATCTTTCACTTCTCTTGCCTTCCTTTCTTGAGGAATTGGATTCTAACACCATTAGGTGGGCAGACCACAGTGGACTTCTATACGTGGTGCAGGGAGGGGGGAGCCTCAGCACCTTAGAGGAGGGTATTGGAGACTGAGCTGAATAAGGAGGGGATAGATCTGCATAGGACAGCTGCCCAAGTCTGAGCCCAAGCAGGGTGAGAGGAGGGTCCACTTGGAGGAGGGTGGGGAGCATCCTGGCAAATGGAATCAAAGCCTAAGGAGGGTAAGGACAGAGTCCACACAGAGGCATGGCTGGGTGTAGGTATCAGAGGACAGTCACATGGGAAGCACAGACCAGTATGGAGAGTCCCGGTCCAGGTGGACTGAGGATAGCATTCCTCAGTGGGGTATGTTGGGGATCAGACTCAGGGTGGCAGAGCCTCAGCTGGGGGAAGAAAACATCCATATGCAGGTGGCTTACCACAGGGCTTCAGAACCTGAGCATAGAGAAATGGGTGTTCCCACAGTGTGGGTGCTGGGAACCAAGCAGGGTGAGAAACAGGCTTTTATGGAGGGGCAACATAGCATGGGTACACACTGCAAATGGGGTGAAGAGGGCAGCCACGCTGGAAGAGCAGACCTGGTCAGAGTGTCAGAGCCTGAATGTAGTGAGGAGGCATCGTGTGGGGAGGGAGCGGCAGAAATGGGTGATTGGTCATATGCCAGGGGATTGAGAAATAAGGATAATGGGAGACAGATTTGCCACTGCCAGAAAAGGGTGCCACAAATATGAAAAGGGAGACCCATTGTGCATCAGTGTAAACTTGCAGGGAGATACACACAAACACACACACACACACACACACACACAAACACACATATGAGAGTACTTCAAAAAGTTCATGAAAAGATTAATATTACTGTTTAATTCTATTTTCCATGAACTTTTTGAAGTACCCTCATATATATAAATAAATATACCTGTAAGTGTATGTATGTATATGCATGCATAAATAGATTCCCAAACTGTCCTCTGAGATAGCCTGGGAACAGTGACATTCAGGTAACAATGGGCACACCAAGTGCCTTGATCATGACTTCTAAATACCTATCCTCTACCCAAAGGGACCAGGGCTCCTTGGAGAAATGGCTGATACCAGAGCTGGGGCAAGATAAATATAAGATAAGCTTGGAAAATCTTGTCCTAGAAAACAAGGAATAGCTCCAAGAATGATGAAAACATGTCAAAAGGAGACAGAAATCTGCTTGAAGGGGTACTCACTGGTCAAATCTAGGGCAATTTGATTAACAAAATAAATAATGATGATAATGAATTATAATCTATTAAAAAAGGGAAATGTATATATAACAGGCACAAATTAATGAATGAATAAATTTTAAGTCTGATTACTAATAGAATATATTAGTTCCAAAGTACATTCCCACAACACTTAATTACAAATGGAAAAAAGAATAACTTTACAGTAGAGAAGCATGGCAGATATCATCTCATTCAAGTAACCAAAGCTAAAAAATCAAAATCTGTGTCACCTCATGGCATGCAACAAGGAAAACATAGCATCGCTCCTGTGATATTCCTGCCGAAAAGTACAACTTGAATCTAATAATGGGGAAACATGAAAGAAATGCAAATCTATGGACACAGTACAAAGTAATTGGTCTGTAATCTTCAAAAGTGTCAAGGTAATGAAAGTTAAGGTACGATCGAGGAACTGGGTCGGGGTGAGGAACACTGAGAAGACACGATGATGAAAAGCACGTCACGACGCTGAACTGGATTCTGTTGCTATAAAGAACATTTTCGAAACATCTGACAAAATTTGATTATGTTGGAGGATTAAATTATAGTAATGTATCAGTGTTAATTTCCTGATTTTGATGGTTGTATTTCTGTTTTATCAGTAGGAAATGCACATAGAGAGAGATAAAAGGACAACAGATCAGCAACTGACTTTCAAATAGCTCAGGGAAAAGAAATTTCTTTGTACCATCCTTGCAACTTCTCTGTAAGTTTGAGATTGATTCAAGATAAAGTAATACTGATAATGAGAGAGAGAGAGAGAGAAAGAGAGAGAGAGAGAGAAGAAAGAAAATGAGAAAAGATCTGGGAATATGTCATACCAAGATGACTGGAATCAAAAGGAAAGAAGCCTTCTACATTTTTGTAAGATGAGAAACTGTTGGCTGCCAAACTTTTCTAGCCAGAAAATGGACTGTGAAATCTGCACAGTCCTCATGGAGAAGCTATTTCCCAAAGTCAACTTCAGTGTAGCTGAAGAAGAAAATGGAAAAGGAAACCAGAGTCGAGGAAATGATGCACAAGGAAGTCTCCAGGGTTGAGTACCCCCCACAATGCCTGCCAATGAGATTGAAGACATCCTGTGTTTTTCCCTCCTGGGTGTTGTACATTGGGCATATGATGAGGCAGATAACTTGTCTTTTACACTCAGAAGTCTCTAGAGGAAGGAGAGTCATGTCTGGATCTGAAGTAGAGCCCATCACACTTCACCTAGGGACACTGGACTTTGAGCTCAGTGCCATGACTGGATGGGATTCTGGGGTTGTTTCTGTTGGGGAGGGTTGCTGTGAGAAGAGTAAACTTAGGGCCGGACCGTGGCACACTCGGGAGAGTGCGAGGCTGGGAGCGCAGTGGTGCTCCTGCCGCGGGTTCGGATCCTATAGAGGGATGGCCAGTGTGCTCACTGGCTGAGCGCGGTGCGGGCGACACCACACCAAGGGTTGCGATCCCCTTACTGGTCAAAAAAAAGAAGAGTAAACTTAATATGTGGAGAACAGAAAAGAGACTGTGGCAGCCATGGTTAGTATTCACCAAAATCTCATTCTCCTCCCCTTCTGTGCATACAGAACACTGTAATTATTAGCCCACATGACCTGTGACTGTTTCAGGGCAACGAAAAGTGAGCAGAAGACACATGTATCACTTCTGTACAGAGGCAGTGAAAAGTCTGAATCCTCTTCTCCAATATCTCTTTCCCTGCTGTGGTGACTGCAGAAGTCATGTGCCTCAGGATGCTGTAGTTACATGATGGAGGATTCTCTCTCAGCCTGGGTCCTGAGCATTACTCTGGAGTCAGACACCTAATGGAACATAACAATTAAGTAAACAAATAAAACCACCAAGTTTATCAAACCACCAAGTTTAGAAGTTTTTCATTACTGTGGTGTAATCTATCCTATATAGATACTTTATTCAAAGCAAGGACCCAGGTAGAAGGAAGGCAGAAGATGTACTCATATGATTGGAGATAAAAGAGGTATAAGCAATATTTTTGTGGGAAACATATTTACCAAAGAGATAGGGGATATGGATTTCCTGTTAGAAATAGCAGTACTAACTAACATAGCAACAAGACATAGAAATTTGCTTTCTTTAAGACAAGGGCCATATAAAAGTGTGTGCTTTTGATTCCTAGCCCTTTATATGCTCAGATTCTTAGCTCCTGAAGTGAATCTCCTACTAATGCTTGGTCTTAGAATTTCTGTTTCTTCACCCACCTCTGGTTTTGGTAACAACTCTCAAATGGTTTATCTACATGGATTTAACCTACTGGATTTCTTATAATACCTGACTTGTACCAGGTGTTTTAAGAGTTTTTGTTTTGTTTTATTTTCTGTTTATATAAGACCCTTGACAGAAATTTTGTCACAGCTGGCAGAAATAAAGATACTATTGTGATACTCATCACCATAACTAGTTACCCCACATTCTTGAGACACTCCTTAATAAGGATCAATGCCTCGGTACTGAGGGTACAGCATGACTGCCAAAATTATACAAGATAGTTTGTACTAGAAGTTCGCCATATATAGGTTTTGGTCAAATGCCCAGTGGCCAAGGGTTGAAATCAATATTTAGCTAAAGTCAAGCCAAAGCTGAAAATAGCCATCATAGAAAGAAGTTCTGGGATATAAAATATATTATTTTATTTATATATACACAAAACCTATATTTATGTAAAATACATTTTTATATTACTATAATATATCTAACTGTTATTGCTACAATTTTACCACTAAACTTTTAGAAGTGAAATTTTAAGCTTATCATTTGAATTCAGGAACAATAATTTCTTAGCTTGATCTGCTGTTCCATGCTTCCTATAGAGCACATTTATAAGAATAAATAGCTTATTAAACTTGGTAAAAGAATAAGAAATTTGAGGGAACCTATTTTTTTCTAATGTTTTATTCTTACCTTCTACTCTAGTATTCTTTACTATATCTAGTTTTT
>NW_007727189.1:412743-417879 GCF_000696425.1 Galeopterus variegatus
AGATTTTCACTCTAAGTGGTGTCTAGAATGGCTCACATATTTCAAGGTGTCAACAACAAAACTGAATAACATGTCATGTTTGTACTCCTTATGTTGTTAAAAGGTGAGATATAATAGTAAACCACAAGATGATGTTGTTATTGACCCTATACAAGTTCAAAGCTGCCAGAAGTTATGTTTAAATGTGTATCTAGGTCATTCTGACCTCCAAAGTCTAAAACCAACGAAGCCAAGTCTAAATAACAGAGTTCGTGGCTAAATTCCCAGGGTGAAACCAAACTTTGGTGTGTCTCTGCTTTGTACAAAAAAACACTTTAAAGACAAAGTCTCTGATATCTGGAAATGACAGGAAGGTGAATGCCAAAGACCATATTCACACCAGACATAATTTAATAAGAAAAGCAAAACCTACTCTCTGAGTAAATCATGCATATGGGATTGAGCTGGGTTAGCAAGGGACTCCAGAGGCAACTAGGGAAGCAGGTTCCATAAACATGAAAGAAAAAATGGAGAGATATAAATTTTCCTAGCTTTGGTAAAAAAAGAAGATTTATGCTAACTAAATAGAAAGTTCATCTTAAATATTTAGCTATAAAGCAGAATAGAAAGGAATGGAAAATAGATGAAGAGGCAAAAATCTAAACTCTTACCACCTCTACTATTTATTGATGGTTCCACATTAATCAAGACATGTAATCCAACTGAGCCTGATTTTTCTCATTTATAAAAGGTAGGTAATAGTATCTACATTATCAAATTCATAAAGTGTAGGAAACTTTTGTGAATTCTAAAGTTCTACATAAAATGAATAGATTTTAAACATTCTTCTAAAGTAAGTTCTTTAGTAATAACTTTATTTTATTCTGATCACATCTTCACTTCTACAGATTGCTTAATACTGTTTTGATCATGGTTACATGTAATATTATAAAAAACAATATTAATAAGGACTATCATAATTTTCATTTTACATTTAAATAAACTGAGACACAGAGCTGAAAGGCGCAGAGCTAAGATTACATAGCTAGTAAGCAACATGCATAATTTTCTGACAAGATCAAATTTGAAAACCTACAAAGCTGAATCTACACCTTGGTAAACAATTACTTTGCTAAGCTAATGTCTCTGGTGTGGAAAAAAAATAATAAAGCCTTGCCTGGTAATCCCTTGAACTCAATGTTGAATCATTTCATTCTATTAAGATAAATTACCAGACTAAAAATATAATTTGGTTAAGGACTGGGAAAGGAAGCCTACTGCCTAAAATATTTTTATTTAAGTTGCTTGAATATTTATTGCAAAACTAGGGCTACTCCTGAGACTAAGCAGATGACCCATTTGCATGTCCCAGGAAGTGCCCAAGTCAGTCTTCAGAGCCCCAAATAAAATCAGCCACATTGGGTTTGGCCAGGACCAGACCAGAGTGAGCTGACTGACCTGAGACAAGAAGGAAGACCTTTGGAATTAACTGGTCAGATGCATATAACATCAGAGATACCACTTACTACCCGAGAGTGATGCTTTGGACCAACTAGGAGGATGACTACATTTGAGAATTTACTTCAGAGTGACATTAGCAAGATGGTGGAATAAGAGCTTTCTACCACATCTTCCCACAAAAGCATTTATTCTGATAACTACTCATCAACCAGAGTACTTTTTGGGGAGTGTGGAAGTCCACCAGAGAAATCACAGCACACTATTGGAGCAAAAAATCCAAGAATAGACATATTGAAGAGGGTAATAACAGTCCTACTTTACCCATATCATTTCTCTACAAGGAAGCACAGCTCAGTGCCAAAAGAGACCCCTTTGACTCATAATTTCTCCCAAGGGGGAAAGTGAGAGTGTCATGAGTGAGTAAGAGTGAGTGCCCAGCTTCCCCAGCCATGTGGATGATACCCAAGAGGCCCACTTCTTTTGCATTCCCTAGAATACTGATGTTATTGGCATGGCCGAGTTTTTGGGAGAAATTGAGAACAAGGATGAGAGGCCATGGACCCTACTAACCTCTCCATGGAGTCTATCAAGAATCTCACCCACAAGCCACTTGGGATGCTTCACCAGACTCCCCCCTAAAGTGTCCCACAGGCAGCCTGACTACTCTGTGTGCCACCCTTTTATCCCTAGGCCAGGTCTTCAGTACAACCCCATGGAAGATAAGTGGAAGCATCTTCCTCAAACAGCCAGTTTAACTCTGTGGAACCTGGAGAAGGTACACAAACTTGACCATCTGAGGGCACCACCCTAGGGAAAACAAACAGGAAGCTTTCATTTCCTGGCTTGGCTTTACAGGATGGAGAAAAGGCATACAATTTTCAGAATCTGCCCTCCCCCAACCAAGATGTTAACAAGAGGTATGGAGTGAGTACATCCATAGAAGAGATGTAAGAGAGTCCTGGACTCCCTAGCCAGACTGATTGGTGAAGTTGTTTTTCTCCTAAAGCCTGTCAGTAAAACTGTAGGAGGTGACTGCTTCTTTAAATGTGAATAAAGCAATGCGAGACTTTAAGAACATGAACATTCAAGGAAATGTTACATCACCAAAGGAACACAATCATATTCTAGTAACCAACCCCAAAGAATAGAGATCTATGAATTGCCAAGGTTAAAAACAATTGTTTTAATAAAAACAATTCAGTGAGCTACAAGAAAACACAGATAGACAACTCAACAAAATTAGAAGCATAACACATGAACAAAATGAAAAGTCCAATAAAAAGATAGAAATCATATAAAAGAACCAAACAGAAATTCTGGAGTTGAAAAATACAATGAATGAAATGGAAAATGCAATAGAGAGAGTCAATAACAAACTTCATCAAGCAGTAGAAAGAATCTGTGAACTCAAAGATCACTTAAAATTATCCAGTCAGAATAGAAAAAAAGGGGGAAAAGAATGAAGAAAGTGTATGGGATTTATAAGACAACATTAACAGAGCTCACAGTAGCAGTATAGGGCTCTCAGAAGAGAGAGAAAGGGATGGAGGGCTTATTTAAAGAAATAATGGCTGAAAAGTTCCCAAATATGGAGAGAGATGTGGACATTCAGATACATGAAGCTTAGAAGTTTTCAAGTAGGTTTTACTCAAAGAAGACTCCACCAAGACACATTATAATCAAACTGTCAAAAATCAAAGACAGGAAGATTTTTGAAAGCAATTGAAGAAAAGAGACTCATCACATACAAGAAAATTCCCTGAATATCAGTGACTATCTCAGCAGAAAACCATAAAAGCCAGGAGACAGTAAAATGATATATTCAAATTGCTAAAAGATATACATAGAATACTATATCTGGCAGAACAGTTCTTCAGAAATGAAGGAAAGATAGACTTTTCCCAGACAAACAAAAGCTGAGGAAGTTCATTCCCACTAGACCTGCTGTATTAGTCCATTTCTATTGCTTATAACAAAAATACTTGGAACTGGGTATTATGTAAGAAAATGAAATTTATTGATTGCAGTTTCTGAGGATGGGAAATCTGAAGTCCAGGAAACATTTGGTGAATGTTTTCTTTGGAGGTGATTTCTGCAATTCAGGGCATCACATTGCAAAAATGGCAGAGCAGAGAGAGAGAGACTCTCATGTGCTCTCCTTTTAAATCCCTCAGAACCACACCCATGACCACCATGAAACCATTCACTATGGCAGGGTCTTCACAGTCTAATCACCTCTTCAATGCCACACTTTTCAATGACCATAATAGGATTTCCCACCCTCTTAACAGTCACAGTGAGGCTTAAGCTTCTAATACATAAAACTTGAGGGACACAATTCAACCTATATCACCTGCCTTACAAAAAATGCTAAAGGGAGTTCTACAAGCTGAAATGAAAGGACACACAAATTAGAAACATGGAAACATTTGAAAGTATAAAACAGAACGATAATGGTAAATATACAGTAAAAATTAGAAAACTCTAATACTGTAATGCAGTGTGTAAATCATGTATAACTCTAGTATAGAGGTTAAAAGGCAAAAATAGTAAAATAACTATAGCTGCAATAATTTGCTCATTAATACACAATATAAAAATGTAAATGGTGACACCAAAATCATAAGATGTGGTAGGAAGAACAAAAGTGTAGTTTTCTATGCAATCAATGTTAGGTTGTTAATAACTTAATATGGATGATTTATAACTATAAGATGTTATAAGATGCAAGCCTCAGAGTAACCACAAAGCAAAAACCTACAATAGATTCAAAAACAATAAAGAAATAAAAGCATACGACTACAGAAAATCATCATATCACAAAAGAAAATAGCAAGAGAAAAAGGAACAAAGGACCTAAAAACAACCAGAAAACAATTAACAAGATGGAAATAGTAAGTCCTTACTTATCAATAATTACTTTAAATGTGAATGTATTCAATTCTCCAAGAAAACATAGAAAAACTTAATAGATTTTTTTACAAAGTAAGAAAAGAAAAGACAAAACTATATACTGTCTACAAAAGGCTCACTTCACCTTTAAGGAAACACATAGACTGAAAGTGAGGGAATGGAAAAAGATATTTTGTGCAAATGGAATCCAGAAAAGAGTAAGGGTAGTTATACTTGTATGAGACAAAATAAACTTTAATTCAGAAACTTTCACAAAAGACAAAGAAGGTCTTTATATAAAAATAAAGGAGTCAATTTTTCAAGAGTATATAACAATTCTAACTATATATGCAACCAACAGTGGAGAACTTAAATATATCAAGCAAATATGAACAGAACTGAAGGGTAGAAATACGATAATAGTACAGGACTTCAGTACCTGACTTTCAACAATGGATCCCATAAGGCAAAGAACATGCCTTCCACCTGACTTTCTCTTCTTCCTGCTGGATGATATGGAGCAGCAAAGGCAAACACTGGAGTAGCACCATCTTACACACAAGACAAAATTCATATGTTGAAGGTGGCAGAGCAACTAGAAAAAAAGAAGCCAGATTTTTCACACTGGCTCCAACATATATAACTGTTTATGCTCAGATTGTGACAGGAGAGAGAAATAAATTTCCATTTTGTTTTAGCAACTATTAGGCCTTTCATATGATAGATGAGTCTTTATTCTAACTAATACAGCAATCCCTAGTTTGCTTATGCAGTTGCTTCCAGCACCATTTCATCCATGGAGGT
>NW_007727189.1:420251-424487 GCF_000696425.1 Galeopterus variegatus
TGTGTGTGTGTGTGTGTGTGTGTGTGTGTGTTAGGAGTGTGTGCAAGAGTCAGGTAAATCAATAACTTGCAAATTGCTAGCACTCAGAGGTTGGCAGGTTATCACTTCCAGAAAGAAGAGGGAGGAAGCAGGTTTTAGAAGCACACTTTTCAGGAGCACTACAAACTGGCAGATGGTGCCATGTGGGACTGCTCAGCTGAAGAACCAGTAGATAGACACAGATATTTCTAACATATGCCTATTTAACAGGGTGTTATGGTTACTTGCTTGTTGAAAGAAATCATCCTAAATGTCTCCTTCAAGTTTAAGCTGGAAGTTTTGCATGATGTCAGGAGAAAGCAGTTGGCACATAGATGATGGTGATGATTACAATGATCAATTATACCACTTAATATTTATTGATCCCCATATACTAAGCTAAGCAATGTGCATTCATTATCTCATTTCATATTCACAACAATACTATGAAATAGATACAATTTTAACTCCCCCATTTTGCAAATGAGAAAACTATGCTCAGAGCGGTTAAGTGATTTGCCCACGTTCACATAGCCAGAAATTGTAGATTTGGGATGCAAACCTGGCTTATTCCAGGGGGAAAAAAATCTTAGATAAGATATAAGAAATTCTTCTGTAAAAATATATTGGTAGAAGGAAACTACTAATAAGTGGATTTCAAAAGACCCCAACATCAGAGGGGGGGAAAGGGGAATCTTCATGCTCTTAGAAATAAAGCACTTCTATAGAAGATCATTTTGAATATGCTGAAAAAATAAAACTATATCCTGCTTTCATAAGTGCTAGGAAAAATCCCCAAGCATCACAAGGAGGAAGAAATGATTAGTAATAACTTCCTACTGTACTTGATAAAAGTGACCACTGAGTCACACAGGGGCATATGCTTATTTTTCCTGGAACATATACCTGAGAAAAGCCGAAGAGTCTACCAAGCTTACCAAAGCCACTAATTTACAAGGGTACAAATAACATACTGCTGTACCGTACTAAATAGTTACTATGGGTCCTAGATTATCTCTCTTAAATATCATCTATCTGTCTCCTGTGGACTTTCAACAGATACCCTATAGAACATGCATTTGTGTCTTTGATTAGAAAGAAACACTGTTAATTCTCACTGCCAGGCGCGTTACATAGTAAAAGTGGTGTATCTGTCAGAGTCCAGTCAGGAGACAGAAACCACACCAAGTATGTTAACAGAGAAAATTTAATATACATTAAAAAATGGTTAAAAAAAAAAAGAAAAGAAAAGTGCTTAGCAGAGTGATTGGCACATTGTAAATATTCAAGAAATGTTGCCTATTATATTTATAATTTCAGGTTTTAAATGTATTTTTATATTTTATTATTATAATTTTGATCTTTGTCCTAGAATTTTAGTGTCATGTTTTCCTTTTAAACCAGTTCTTTTAGCATTGCTATCAGCTAATGCCCAAATCCATCAACACCCCAATCTGTGTAGAGAGAGATTTGAGGCATTAGCTGATATTGGGGAAGATAGGCTTGAGCATTAGCTGATGTTGGTAGAGATGGGACTGGGGTATTACTGATATCAATAGAGATGAGTTTGGGACATTAGCTGATAACAGTGCTGAAAGAACTGGTTAAAAGGAAAACACAGCACTAAAATGCTAGGGCAGAGATCGAAATTGGACTATTGTCAGAACATAGAAAATAAGAGAAATCCAATTGTACAAAGGAAGAAACAAGTTTTACAATGTGTGTGTGTGTGTGTGTGTGTGTGTGTGTTAGGAGTGTGTGCAAGAGTCAGGCAAATCAATAACTTGCAAATTGCTAGCACTCAGAGGTTGGCAGGTTATCACTTCCAGAAAGAAGAGGGAGGAAGCAGGTTTTAGAAGCACACTTTTCAGGAGCACTACAAACTGGCAGATGGTGCCATGTGGGACTGCTCAGCTGAAGAACCAGTAGATAGACACAGATATTTCTAACATATGCCTATTTAACAGGGTGTTATGGTTACTTGCTTGTTGAAAGAAATCATCCTAAATGTCTCCTTCAAGTTTAAGCTGGAAGTTTTGCATGATGTCAGGAGAAAGCAGTTGGCACATAGATGATGGTGATGATTACAATGATCAATTATACCACTTAATATTTATTGATCCCCATATACTAAGCTAAGCAATGTGCATTCATTATCTCATTTCATATTCACAACAATACTATGAAATAGATACAATTTTAACTCCCCCATTTTGCAAATGAGAAAACTATGCTCAGAGCGGTTAAGTGATTTGCCCACGTTCACATAGCCAGAAATTGTAGATTTGGGATGCAAACCTGGCTTATTCCAGGGGGAAAAAAATCTTAGATAAGATATAAGAAATTCTTCTGTAAAAATATATTGGTAGAAGGAAACTACTAATAAGTGGATTTCAAAAGACCCCAACATCAGAGGGGGGGAAAGGGGAATCTTCATGCTCTTAGAAATAAAGCACTTCTATAGAAGATCATTTTGAATATGCTGAAAAAATAAAACTATATCCTGCTTTCATAAGTGCTAGGAAAAATCCCCAAGCATCACAAGGAGGAAGAAATGATTAGTAATAACTTCCTACTGTACTTGATAAAAGTGACCACTGAGTCACACAGGGGCATATGCTTATTTTTCCTGGAACATATACCTGAGAAAAGCCGAAGAGTCTACCAAGCTTACCAAAGCCACTAATTTACAAGGGTACAAATAACATATCCAGAAGAGATGCAGTTGCGAAACTAAGTAAATTAGAGGTCATGCTAACTTTCACTACTTTCTATTGAGACCCACAGCCTTGAAGGTGAACAGTGTGTATGGGAAAGTAAATTATTAGCCACACACATGGTGCTGGCAAAAAGTCTTGGTTCTTTGAACCTTGACTAATGGCAGTACAATAAGCATGGTCAAAAGGAAGAAAAAGAAAACCAAATAGATATTATATAAACACTGTGTGCTCGCAACTGTAGAAGAACCAGATTAATAATCTTTGCCCTAAAAGTTGTTCATTACACAAATAAAAAGCATTGGAAGGCATGTCTTCCAAGACATTTATATACACAACAGAGTTTTTAAAATATAAAAATGTATTATGTCAAATTTATATCAGATTAAAAGATCTATATAAAAGGGATGGGTTTTTGAGCAAAATACAAATGATCAAAATTACCAAGATACAGAAAACCTGGAAAGCCTATTTCATGGAAGAAAGGTTATAAGTAGTCAAAACCTCACTTCTAACTCAGACCCAGAGGATTTGTTTATTTTTAAGATAACTTCTATTAAAACAAAATAACAAATAATTCTGGTACTATGTAAACTATGTTATAACATAGAAAAAAACTGGAGAATGAACTGAACACAAACTCCTGTTTCCCCTTCCTGACCTAAATGTTTAGGAGTGGCAGAAAATACCTTTTTATAAAAGCAAATTTATAAAAGTACTGTGAAATAAAAAAGTGTACACCATTGAATATGAAGAATCCGTGAAAGGAAAAATGTATATGTGGGATTGGATTAACAGAAGAAATCATTGTCTAAAACATGTGAGGGGACTGCTAGGAAAGGTGGCAATGGCTCTGGTTACACTTCAAGTTAAAGGTATAGATGTAGGGGTTGGGAAGGATCCCTGGCAAAATATCTGGATGAATGATTAAAGAAATATGTTTCAAATGTCCAGGTGGGTTGACCCCTTACGACTATCACATCCCATGTCCACTTTTATCAGGGAGCAGCCAAACAGGCTAATCTCCAGGCTAAAATCATGACTATGAGTGCCAGGGCAAAAAAGGAAGGGCAATGTACTCGGTTATTTTCAACACCCAGAAAGAAGCAGAAAACTTATGCCCTCCAAAATAGCTATTATCACAGACTTCCTTGAAGTCTCCTGGTTTCAGTATCCCCAATCAGTTGAGGCAGGATTTTTCCCCCCAACAAAATAGCATTCACTAAAAATAGAGTAGGAAAACTGTCATATAAAATGAAAACACAAGGGCCGGCCCGGTGGCGCACTGCTATAGTGCGCCGCTTGGGAAGTGCGGCTGCGCTCCCGCTGAGGGTTCGGATCCCACATACAGACCGGTTCCTGCTCACTGGCTGAGCGAGGCGCGGGAGCATCACCAAGGGCTGCGATCCCGTTGCCGGTCCCGGTCCGTTACGGGGGCGACACCGAGGGTTGCGATCCGTTGCCGGACACGGAAAAGGGAAAAAAAAAAAAAACTTTAAAT
>NW_007727189.1:425425-447000 GCF_000696425.1 Galeopterus variegatus
CCCTTTGCGGGTCCGGGTCCGGTACGGGGGCGACACTGGGGGTTGCGATCCATTGCCGGACACGGAAAAAAAAAAAAAAAAAAAAAAAAAAAATGAAAACACAAGCAAGAAACACCTAACATTGTGTAAATGCATTACTAAAAAATAAAGCAACAAACAAAATACTAAGAAAATGGTTAAAAGAATGAACAATTGCAGTATTTAAAATAAGTCAAAGTAATATTCTCAGAGGTATGCAACAAAATATTATATCAATTAAAAAAGAACAGGATAAAAAATGAGGAAGTAAAAAGTTATGTTATACATATGCTGTGAAGTCCCCATCAATGGGCCTGATAGTCCATCAATTTGAACCAGTGGAACAGTGAATTAATCTGAAAGACCCAGCTGAGGGCTTCTCCCAGAATGCAGTGCAAAAGTACAACTGGAGAGTATGAAAGACAAATTAACTGAACAGGATTAAATATTTTGAAATTCATCCAATAGGTGAATCAAAAGAAGAAAACAGAATATTTGTAAATTTTAAAAGGAAATTTCCAAGAACCAAAGAATGGTAAGTCTTCAGGTTGAACAGATACAGTGAACCCTGATCAACATAAATGAAAAGCACCATGCCTATGTACCTAAAAAAGAAAATTTTAAAAAAACGATGTCATAAATTGGGTTCCCCAGGCAGCAAATTCAGAATCTGAGATGTGCAAGTAGATGTTTACTGGGGACTGCTCTTGGGAACATCACTTTTGAGAGAGTAGGGAAGCAAGATTGGGCAGAGGGACAAGTTGAACAGTGAAGCATTTGCAATAGCGGCCTCAGCTGATCTCACAGGGAGCTCTGAAGTTGGTATTAGGTCTTCCTAGGTGTGATTACATTTTAAGGAAATTCTAGGAAAAACAAAACTATAGTGTCAGAAAGCAGATTATTTGTTGCAAGGGAGGAAATTGACTGCAAGGGAGAGGAAGGAACATTTGGGGCATTATGGGACTTGTACTGTATTAGGATTGCACATTTATCAAAACACATTTAATTATATAATTTAATGTAATAAATTTTATTGTAGATAAATTGCACCTAAATAAAGTTTATTTGAGAAAGAAAAGGAGTTCTAAAAAGTAAAAATGAAAGAACATTGGAGGGTCAGTCTAGGAGAGTCATTTTTCAATTAACAGGCATTTCAGAAAGAGAGATGGTCAACAGAAACCCGAACATGAGAGCTGTGCGGTTAACAGCGCAGATTGGCAAATTATGCCATAGATTTACATGCGGTTGTGATAAACAATACAAAGAGACCTGTGTACCTTTACCCAGTTTCTCTCAATGACAATATATCACAAAACTATAGTACAGTTTCATAATCAGGATATTAACATTGATACAGTCCACCGATCTTACTCCAATCTACCCAGTTTTATTTGTACTTACTTATGTGTGTATGTGCATATTTAGTTTTATATAATTTTATCATATGTGCTGGTTTATGTATTCACCACCACAATCACTAGTCTGTTCTCCATTTTAATAATTTTGTCATTTCAGAAATGCTATATAAATGATACTGTACAGTATGTAAACTTTTAGGACTGGCTTTTTTTTCACTCAGCATTAGTCCCTTGAGATTCATCCAAGTTCATATGTTGAAATTCTAACCCTCAATGTTATGACATTAGAAAGTGAGGCCTCTGGGAGGTAATCAGGTCATGAGAGTGGAGGCTTCATGAATGAGATTAGTGCCCTTATAAAAAGGAAAACCAGAGGGTTCTTTCTGTTCATTTTGCCGTGTGGGGATACAATGAGAAGTCAGCAATCTGCAGCCCAGAGGAAGGCTTCACATGCAACGCTGATCATGTTGGCACCCTGATCTCACACTTCCAGCTTCCAAAACTGTGAGAAATAAATTTCTGTTGTTTATGAAGCATGCAATCTATGGTACTTTGTTATAACAGCACAAACTAACTAAAACAGAAATCAGTACCAAGAAGTGGAGTGATGCTGTAACAAACATCCAAAAATGTGGAAGTGGCTTTCAAACTAGATAATGGGTAGAGGCTGGAAAAGTTTTGATGTGCATGATAGAAAAAACCTCAATTATTATAAATGGACTTTTAAAGAAAATTCTGGTGAGAGCTCAGAAAGAAGAGGGGAGAGCTGTAGATAAGTTTCTCTCTTCTTAGACAGAACCATAAATGGAATGTTGGTAGAAACAGACGTGGTAAAGATTATTCTGATGGAGTCTCAGATGGAAATAAGGAACTGTTATTGGAAACTGGAGGAAAGGCAATCTTTGTTATAAAGTGGCAAGGAACTTAGATGAACTGCATTTGTGTTCCAGTGTTTTTGGGCTTAACATTTGGAATAAGAGAACAGCAGTGGGTTCGTTTCCTGTTTTTATGGCTTTGAACCCGAGGAAAATCCTAGTGTGTACCATGCATCTAAAATGCCTATACTAAATCCTCCATCTTTATGAGTTGAAGAGACTTTATGAGTTTCACTTTATAGTCACTGGAAAGTGAGAGAAGAATCCCGGAAATGAGAAAGATAGAGAATGGGAAGTCCCAAATGCTGTGTACAGTCTCTAACCAAATCTCTGGCTGTCCCCAGACAGATTCCAAGCTGCCTGGCTAAGGATGAGAAAACTGGACTGATATTTGAGTTGCTTTCCAGTTTGCAGTTTGAGTTTAACCAAGTAAATTTCCTGCTAGAACAATAAGAATAAACAAGTCATCAGAGGAATATAACAGAATCCAGAATCTTCACAACATAACATTTACAATATCTAATATTCAACCCAAATTACTCAACTTACAAATAAACAGAAAAATGTGACTCATTTTCAAGAGAAATGGTATTCAATGGAGACTGAACCCAAGATGACTCAGATGTTAGAATTAGCAGATTTTAAAATATTCTTAATTACATAAAGAAAAATATGCTCACAATACATGAAAACATAGGTAATATCAGCACAGAAATAGCAACTAATAAAAAAAATGGAAACTTTAGAACTAAGCTGTTTTAAAAAAAAGTCACCAGAGACACTCAACAGTTGAATGAAGATGATAGAGGACACTCATTGAACTTAAAGATAAATTGATAGAAATTATCCAATCCATTAAAAAATTTTTTTAATGAACCTAAGAGTTCATTGGAGTCTACGAGAACAGAGAAAATAAAAGGGAAAAAAGGATTTAAAGAAATCATAGCCAAAAACACCCTACACTTGAAGAAAGACATAAATTTATAGGTTCAAGAATTTCATAAAACCCCAGTCTTGAAAAATATGAAGAAAACCTCCTGAGTACATTATAGGCAAACTACTGAAAACTAACGACAAGGGGAACATCTTGAAAACAGCCATAAAAAACCTGACATATTATATTAAAAAGGAACTATGATTCAAATGACAGCTGGTTTCCTTTTGGAAATAATGGAAGCTAGAAAACAGGAACAACTTCTTTACAGTGCTTAAGGAAAACAACTGTGAACACTAAATCCTATATCCAGCAAAAATATCTTTCAAGAACGAAGGTAAAATAAAGCATATTCAGATAAAATAAACTAAGAGAATTTGTTGTCAGTGGATCCACACTGCCAAAAAACACTTTGTTGGGGCAGGCCCGTGGCTCACTTGGGAGAGCGTGGTGCTAACAAAACTAAGTCAAGGGTTAAGATCTCCTTACCGGTCATCTTTAAAAAAAAAACAAAAAAAACCCTCTTTGTTGTAATTTTTATTGTTATGGTTTCTTTCTAATTTAATCTTGAGGTCTCTCTGTCCAGCGTGGTCATAGGCCAAGATAGCCACTCTCTAGAAGAGCTCAACTTGGAGGAAAAATAGGTTCAGCTGTGTGTGTGTCAGGTGAGACACAATGACAAGGTGAAACCAAAACACATGAAACTGATGAAATTTATTACTCAAAGGTCCCAGAGAGTTTAGGGGTGCTGACAGGAGGCTGACAGGAGTTCCAGAGGCAGCAGGGCACTCAACCAGAAGGTAAGGAGTGAGGGAGAACCTGCGAGGCTGAGCCTTTATAAGGTCCATGGGCGTTATCCCTTAGGCTTTCCTTAGGGAGTCATGGATTGGCTTGTCTAAAGAAAACATTTATAAAGGGGGTACCTTATTTACATGACATCAGTGTTGACCATTAGGTTTTATAGTAGTGATAGCTGTGAAGTGTGTTGGGTTTGGTCTCAGTGAGGTGAGAGATAAGCAGGCTATATTACAAACAACCACATAGGGAAGGAAAGGTTTTTTTTTTTTTTTTTTCCTTTTTGTCTTTTTTCTTGTCCGGCAACGGATCACAACCCTCAGTGTTGCGCCCGCACCGGACCGGGACCAGCAACGGGATCACAAACCTCGGTGCTGCGCCCGCACCCCGCTCAGCCAGTGAGCGGGAACCGGTCTATATGTGGGATCCGAACCCTCGGCGGGAGTGCCGCCGCACTTCCCAAGCGGCGCACTGTAGCAGTGCGCCACCGGGCCGGCCCAGGGAAGGAAAGTTTTAAGTAGGCCAAAGATAAGGGGTATGATTGAGTTCCCAACAACTTATACAAGACCTAAATATGGATACTGAGGCAGCAAATATATTAAACAAATTTATGACACACTTGTTAAAAAACCCTGCATGCCAAAGTTTAAAAACACTGATATAAATGGGAATTTATTACCACATAATGAGGTTAATACAGAAGATCTTTGCTGTCCTTTTAAACTCTAAGTTCTGTGATCGCGTGATTTAATGGCATGCAATAAGGAAGTATGGCTGGGTGAGCTAGACCTCAAATATTGTAGTGTGGACGATATACTTTTATGAAACATGGACACAATACTGCTACTGGGTTCAAGTGCTAAAAACATAACATGGAGTTTTATAGAGAGTATTCTCTAGCCTGTGTCTGAAATCTAACACTATGGTGGTGTCCTGAAGATCAATAGTTTTGCTGGCATTAGGCAATAACAGTTTCTGAAGGCAGAATGTTACTTAGAGGGTAAAATAAAGCCATGAAAGCCACAGCATGTAGATTTACAAGCATTGCTTGTCAACAGGCATGAACCAAAGCAGAGGGGATGGGAGAGGCAGACACAGTAAGGCCAACAGATTGGTTCATGGGCATAGATAAGGCCCCATAAGTGGGGGTGATCACAAATAGCTGGAAGGTCCTTTTGTTAGGAGGGGGTGCAATGGAGGGGGTTACGTTTCTACTTGAGCTAGTAGTAGACTGAGAGTCACTTAAAACACGGCAATAAAAGTAAAAAGTGTCTTCAGCTGCTGTGGCCAACTGACATTTGAGCTTCAAAACTCTGTTATGACAAAGGAATGGTCAAGTGGTGGCGTAAAACAAGGACGGTGAAAAAGAATGCAAAGGTTGACAATGTCACTTAAAAATACACACTGACATGCTGACTGCTGGTTATAGCATTGTTCATTAGGGGGCAGAAGTGAATACAGTGTTTTCAATGTCAATATGTTGAAGCGGACTTCCACTCTGCACTTCACTCGGGGGTGGTATGAAGGTTAATTCTAGGTGTCAACTTGATAAGATTAAAGAACGCCAAGAAACCTGGTAAAGCTATCTTTTTTGGTGTGTCCATGAGAGTGTTTTCAGCAGAGATTAGTCCTGAGTGGAGTGGGTGGAAAAGACCCACTCTCAATGTGGGAGGGAACCATCCAATCCACTGGGGGCCTGGAGAAAAAACAAAACAAAGAAGGAAGGTGAATCTCTCTCTCTATCCACTGGAGCTGGGACACACACTTCTCTCCTGTCCACGGACATCAGTGCTCAAGACTCTTCAGCTTTTGGATTTCAGGACTCACACCAAGGACACCATCGGCTTCCCGGATTTTGAGGCCCTCGTACTTGGACTGAGACACACTACCAGCATCCAGTTTGCAGAAGGCCTATCGTGGGGCTTCTCTTCACAATCACCTGAGCTAGTTCCCCTAATAAATCCCTTCTCATATATTTATAACATACCCTATCAATTCTGTCTCTCTGGGGAACCCTGACTGATACGGATGGAGGGTCAGAATCCATTGGGAGGTGAGCCATTGTGATGGCATTTTGATGACATGAATGGCACTACGGTGTTGTAGTCAAGATTTCGTTGAGGAATCAGGCAGACTGGAAATAAACCTCAGATTGCTGATTTGCCCTTCATGGGACCTTGAGAAATTTACTTCGCTTCTTTGAACTTTGGTTTCTTCACCTGTCAAATGGAGATAACAATAGTCTCCACCAATATAGATGCTGCTCTTGTTGATCTTCCTGCCAGTTTGGCATTTTTCTACAGGAAACGTAGAAGGGTTCCTAGTTTCTAATTTTCCTCATCTCTAGAAATCATTATTGATAAATTCTTAGTCACAAAGAGATGACAGCTGGGAAGAACTTGAACCATGAATCAAGAGTGGTTTCTGTGTGTAAGACGTTTAGTGAGGAGAGTCAGCGTATATTGCTTGTAATTCTACACGCTCTTCTTTCTTTGATACTTACCTACCATAGAATTCACACCATGTTTTTTGCATTTGGAGGAAAAACATATGTCATTTTAAGTATTGGTGTTCGTACTACTTGCTGCGATCATTTTCGTGAACTCCAAAGACATTGTAAAGCTAGGAAGTGTTTTCTCACTAACTACATTAGACAGGGGAGAGGTTTCATCAGGAAACCCACCTGTACTGGCAAGCCAAAGTAAATCTACCTCCTTATGAAGGTAACTCAGAGTTGGGGATACAGCTGCTGCAAGCTCAGGGGAATTCACAACGGTGCACAAATAGAAATCTCATCCTGAGGGTCTTTACTCCCGCATCCCCCAGGAAATTTTGCCATATCATTTAACTTTGAGTTTTTCTCTCTCTTCCTTCCCAACATAGATCTTTTGTTACTGAGTTTTTGACATCACTCCTAATTCTATACCTTCCACACTTTGTGTTTCGACAGTCATCCTTTCCTCCTTCCTCCCTTCCTTTTATTCTTTCCTTTTTCTCTTCCCCCCGCTCTCTCTTCTCTTCTTCTTTCCTAACTTTCTTCCTTCCTTCCCTCATTTCAAACTTTCAGTAAAGTTTAGGAAAAGACGCATTAAATACTCCGGTACTGACTGCCCAGTTTAAGAAATAAAAGTCTACAAATAGAAATAAGCTCCCTGGTTATCCTCTCCTTCCCCCACCAGAGGCATCCATTGCCCTGAACTTTGGTTTTAATTATTACCGTGCACAATGTTAGAATTTTACCACATAAATATGTAACCATGCACATATATGGTACTATTTGGTAGATTTTTAATCTTTATGTGCATAGTTTTGTACTATTTATATCCTGTGACTTCCTCCCACACGCCCCGCTTTTTTTTTTTTTTTTGCTCAACATTTTGTTTTTGAGACAGTTTCCCATTTTTTGTTTGCCAAACAATGACATTTTAAAACCTAGCACATGCTTTCCTATCATTTATGAAAGTGACACTTCAATGTCTCAAATTAGAAATAATCTCAAAACAAAGAATAATCCTTTATTTGTTAAACTGTACACATTTATCTTTATGGGAGGTACAGCATTGGTTTTGTTTTTCTATTTAACCTTGAACTGGTGAAAATGTCATCCTAAGCCAAGCACAGGATATGAGCCAGCAATCTTCACGTGCATCCCTGCTGAGCTTTTTAAAGTAGTGTCTCAGAGGCTATGCACTCTTTTGAGGATCTGTGAGGAGCCCTTGGCAAGAAAATCAGGATACCTCAGGGCCCAGGCTTGGAGTTAACCCAAAAGTTATGTTTTATCTTTATGCAGGCCATGGTTCCACTGTCTCTCTATGGGAAAAACCCTCATCCTCTTTAAAGTTTTCCTTTCCTACTTGCCCAGAATACTGCATGTTGTCCCTTCTGAACAAGTCTCGAAGTCCATCTTCACAATTGACCTATATACATTGTCTCAAGAACAGAGCTCCCTAAGCTATAGGAAGCACGCAAACTAATCTTAAGTAGAAATTTTGCTGGCAAATGTGAAATCAAGAATCTTCTGGGTGTATAAAGAAAAAGTTGAAACTCTAAATTCTTCTCTCTCCAATTTTCTTTTATCTCCTCCTCTTTTTTATCTCCTGCAAGTCAAGCTTTTCCACTATTCACATTACTAGGGCACCCTTATTTTATTTCCTCTTTCTATTCTCTTTTTTCTTTTGATGTGCCTTTCTCTTTTGCACTTGCATTCCCCATCCTAATTCTATTCACGAGTGGGACAGTATAGTAATTCAAGACATGTTCTCAGGACTCAGACCTGTGTTCAAATCCTGACCCTGACACTGGCCATTGGTACGATTTGGGCAGATTATTTACTCTCTCTCTCTGTCCCAGTTTTCTCATCTGCAAAATGGGATAATTTTAATATCTGCCTCAGGAATTATTATGGGAGGTAATTGAAATAACATCAATACTAAAAACTTAGTGCACAGCACCTGACAAATAGTCAACTCCCAAAAGTTATTAAATATCATCACGACCTTTTCACTCTGCATTTTCCATTCTCTTCTGTCTCTGGTCAGCTAATTCTCCACTTGTTCTTATCGACATCACCTCCTCTGACTCCCCTGATTTCTACCGCAGGTGTGCACAGGCTTCTTCTAACACTGGGAATCTAGAAACAGGGCACAATGCAGATGAGAAACAGCAGCAGGTTAGACACATGCAAGTACACTTACAAATCCAGCAACATATATAATAATGTGAAGACACGTTTTCTGATTTGCACAAGCACTAAAACATGCTCCTTTTCATTCCGTTATGGTTCTACTCTGAAGGATCATTTATTGTGCCCAGATGATCTCATGTGAACACTGTTCCCATCTCAGACCTAAGCATACTCCTAAGCCTTCACTCCCAGGATGATCCTCAGAGGAGTCATCTCAGCATCCTGCTGGCAACGAGAGGACACTTGGAGGAAAAGAAAATTATGGTGGGGATTTGCTAAAGGCCAGGATCTGAAGGCAGGTACCTCAGGAAGGGTGACCAGCTTAACAATGGGACCTATCTTGTCAAGCTCACCTTGTTCTAGAAGGGCTGGTCACAGTGTCCCTTCTGCTTATCAGCCCAGGGAAGAGAAAATGTGCCTGCTCTCTATAGACAACAAGAAACCCTTTACCAACTCCTCCCAAATCCCCTCTGAGAGTGGCCTTAGTACAAAAATGACATGCTCAACTATACCTGGACCTGGATGTATTAAAAATAGAAATATGTGAGCCAGCATGTAATTTAAAATTTTCTCATGGTTGTATTTAAAAAGTATAAAGAAACAGACGAAATTAATTTTAACAATATATTTTATTTAAACCAATATATCCAACATATTATCATTTCAACATAACAATATAAAAAGTTATTAATGAGATATTTAACACTCTGTTTTGTTTTGTTTTTTACTTTGAAATTTGGTGACGTTTTATATGTACAGCTCACCTCCATTTGGACCAGCTACATTCAAGGGTTTAACAGCCACATGTGCAGAGTGGACACTGCAGCTTTCAAGCCAGAAGCCTTGCACAGTGGGAAACCTGAACATGTGCCTGGTACTGCCTGACTGATATAAAAAGCAGGAACTGCAAAGCGCCTTTTCTAGTTTCAGAGAAGAACAACTGCTTTACAGATACATAGTCCTCAGGTCCATCAGGAGATGCAGAAGGGTGTGCTGGGTACTTTACAAACAACAGACATTTATTTCTCACAGTTCTGGAGGCTGGGAAGTCCAATCAATGTACCAGCAGGTTCAGTGTCTGGTGAAGGCTTTCGGGTCCATAGACGGCACCTTCTGTGTGTCCCCACATGGTGCAAGGGGCAGAAGGCAGTTCCCTTCAGCCTCTTTCATAAGGGCACTAATTCCATTCATGACAGCTCTGCAGTCATCACTTAATTACTTCCCAAAAGGCCCTGGATCTTAATACCGTCACCTTGGGGGCTGGATTTCAACATATGAATTTCGGTGGGACACCAACATTCAAGCCTTAGCAGCACATCTGCACTTACGACCTCCAATGGTGATAAATGAGGTTTCTCCTCTCTCTCCCCCCACTCAACACACCCATGCACACACACACACAAATTTATATATTCAACGTGTTTTAAACAATTTCATCATTCTTTTCTTTCTAGTGCTCAAATTATCCCATATTTGACCAGCGGGAGCCCTCTTGAATTCCTTTTCAGACCCCCTTAGATGAACCTTAGGTTTTATCCCACAATCTCTATTTATAAAAAAGAATTAATCATTACATGTGAAACTATCCATGGCTGCTAGAAGCCTGAAAAAATCAGCAGAGGTAAACTCAGAATTACCTTCCAATATAAAATGAAAAGTTTGTGACATTAAGGTTAGAGAAGAAGAAAACAACTATAAGAAATGTCAAATAGACATCGCAGGTATGGGAAAAATTGGATCTAAGTAAATCAAAGTACAAAATAACCTCAGGACC
This sequence comes from Galeopterus variegatus, assembly GCF_000696425.1. Classification (NCBI taxonomy): domain Eukaryota; kingdom Metazoa; phylum Chordata; class Mammalia; order Dermoptera; family Cynocephalidae; genus Galeopterus; species Galeopterus variegatus. The sequence goes on from NW_007727189.1 coordinate 435,864, forward strand.
ATTTTTAAAATGCACATGAAGCTTAGGTGCAGTTATTTTTAGTCTGTATTTTGACATTTATGCCTATTTCCATATATGTCTCCAATAAAAGCAAAGGGGAGAGTGAAGAAGCAGAGAGCAGGGTGAGGAGAGAGAGACCCAGAGAGAGACAGAAAGAAGAGGGAGAAACAGAGAAAGGGAGAGACTGGCTTGGTTTTTCCAAAAATTCTCAGGTATGAGCACAACTGCCACTGTGCCCATTCATCACTCCTACCCCATCCCCAAGTCCCACCTCTGACAGTTACCTTGCCCCTTACCTCAACTCCATGCCTGACCCTTGATTCATTCTTTAATTTTAAAATGGCCTTTGATTTCTTTTGTATTTTTTATTAGTTATGTCAATAAGGATTATTTCTTCTATTTTTATGGGATGAAATGCTAAGGGATTATGCCATGTTCCCAGAATGTTTTTACCGTTTACTAATGGAGCAGGCCAATGCCCCCAGGCCACAGTGATTCAAGAGTTATGTATATTATGGTGACAGCTGTTAGGTAGATACGGCCCAACTCAAAAGCAATAAAGCTATAAATTTAAGTCAGAATCTAAATCTAGTTTTTTAATTGTAAAACTGAACTTTAATTGCAAGATTTAATAGAAAATTTCCCATAATAAAGTTTGCACTTGTAAAATACTTGAACTATGGGGCCAGGAATGAGATTATGGTCAAGGGTGGGTAAAGGCTGGCAACCATGTGAGAGTACTTATTTTTTATACTAGTTAGTAAAGAAAAATAAAGTTTCAAAGTCTAATGTTACCCCATACCACCACCTTAAAAAAAGGTCAAAATGTCCAAGTCATAATATTTGCATCAAAACTTTCTATTTCTTAACTATTACTCTCTTATGTCTTTTAGAAGATATAAAATCTAAGAATTAAGTACTTTCTTAGATAGGAATGGGCATATCTGTGAAACAGAGAACATTTGAGAGGCAGAAGTGGGCAAGGGTAATTTAGATTTTTTTTTTATTGCCACTATAATTCAGACTCAGTTTTACTTTATTGCAGCCTTAACTCCTTTAATCTGATAAGCATGAGTGATCAAAAGTACAGAAATATTTAGTTACAATAAATTTCATTTATTAAAATTAGGCATCCTGATGTATTAGAGTAGTACTGTTATATTGTTGCATGTTTCCTTTCTTTGAAGTGATCAGATTAATAAACTAAGAGCATGATGCACAGTAGCTATCAATGTTTTTGTTTAATGTTGACCATGATGATAAAGGTAATAATATCTCATACTATTGAGTGTTTATATTGTGCCAGGCTTATTTTACTAAGTACTTTGGATCCATCCTATGAGGTAGGTGCTAATTTATTACCCATTTTACAGATGATGAGACTGAGGTGCAGAAAAGTTAAGTAACTTGTCCAAGGATAGAGATTTAGTAAGGGACAAAGCTAAGATTCAAATTTTGGCTGTTCAGAGCCCAGTTTCTTAACCACTAAAATGACCATAATTTCATTCATTTATTGGCAGATGTATTCTTCATTAATTCATTCACCCAGAAATTATAAGTCAACTCACTCCTATAGAACACACAATTGAGCCAGGCATTGTAGATACAGAGAAAAATAAGAGTAGAACTTGGCCCTTGAGGTGGAATCTAATGAACATGTTCTCCTTTGACAGGCACATCCTGAGGACAACCTATCCAATTGATTCTTCTTCAAAGTTTATCCTGCTCTTAATGCCCCAGACAGCTTCCTCAGACCTCAAGCTTTCCCTGGGGCCCACGAACGTGTAGTAACCCTCACCTTCCACAACAGATCCCGAAGGAGGATCCACTCGGCCCACATCCAGTCCTGGCTTAGAGAGAGCTGTTGAGAAGATGAAGGAGGAGGGAAGGAGCCTCGTCGAACCTGCTGTAGGGCAGTAGAAGTAAAGTGGGAAGGTACATGATGATGTCAGAGGAGGGGTCGGGAGGCGCAGTCGTCAGCCTCAACCCACCCCGTCCTCTTACCAGGTTCTTGACTCCACCACAGGAAAGAATTCAAGAGCAGAGTCACAGTAGAAAGTGAGAACAGGTTTAACATAACGAATTAAAGATACAGATTTCACAGAGAGAGCGCAGTCCAGCTCCAGAGACTGAGCAGGGCCCAAACCAAGTTTAACACCAAAGTAGGAAATATACACTTAAAGTTTAGTACAGGGTGCAGGCTGGCTCAAGAGAGTGAGCAGCTACCTGCTAAAAGTAAGTTTGACACAGAGTAAAGCACACACACCTCAACCAGTAAAGTGCAGGTTGGCCCCAGGAGAGTGAGCAGCAGCCCTGCCTTCTGCTGGGATTCGGCTTTTCTCGTTTCTCTATCTAATGAATATACAATCAGAGGGGTGATTCCCAGTTATGTACCATAGTCTCGGATGAGCTCAGTTGGTCTCCTCTTCATGTTCGTTGGTCAAATCCTATCACACACATCAGACAATATTCAAGAATACACTGTGTGCTCTAGCCCCTCTAGTGCGAGGTCAGTCAGAGGATGAATGTCACTTTACTGAGCATGACCAGCTACCAGGGTTACAGAGCCCCTCTGTACTGAGCGTGCCCAGTCACTGGATTTGCATAAGCCAGCCACTTGTGGTTTCATTTTCTCCTTTTGGTGCTGAAAATAGGTCTAACTAAAAACAGTAACTTTCCTCTAGGGAAAGGCCTAGAAGAGGGGCTTCAGACCTTGGAGAACAGCTTGAAAACCAAAGGTGTGTCCTGAAATGGAGCCAAGGGAAACTGAGCACCTCTTACCTCGCCAGGAACTGTGTGCATATTTACTTGTGCTTACTCTTATTGCTCCTAAACCATTCTCCATGAAAGGTATGTGGCATTATCTCAGATTTACAAATGAAAAAAGCAAACTCATTGAAGTTATATGACTTACTGAAGGCCACCCAACTTGTTAAGTGGTGAAGATTGGATTTGAACTTAGTAATGTTTAACCAGATAATGATGATGTTTCTTCCACCAAGCCAGATGCCTCAAAACTTTTGGGATCAGGTAACAATGTGCTGGAGTGCACTCATGCCATCTAGCAAGATCTGATTATAAGCACCTTCCCAATTGCATGTTCAGTGACATCATGTTGGTAGCTTGAAATCAGCTATGGAGGGGAATGTTTACACTACAGAAATTGGCAAATGCTATGGATCAGGGCTTTTATGTCTAGAGAGTTGATTGTTAAAACTTTTAAATGCACACGAGTAAGATCTGGTAAAATGGAGGACAGGTATGTGAACTACATCAGAAGTGACTCTTAGCTGGTCTTTATGGTGGACCCAAGACATATTAAGAGGAGGACCAGCCAGCTAGGAACCAGATATACCAATCTGAAAAGGGCTCCAAACCAAGGTCAGCACATTTGCCTGTAAAAGGCCAGATAGTAAATATTTTAGGCTTTGCAGGCCACATACTCTTGTTTTACTTTTACTAACCCTTAAAAGGGTAAAAAAGAAAAATCATTCTTAGCTCACAGGCTGTATAAAAACAGACTGCAGGCTGGATTTGACTGGCAGCTACTAGCGTTCTGACCTCTGCTACAAACTAGCACAAATATATAGGAAGACAGAAACTATTTATTTCAATTGTTCTTAAAGAAAGTGCTCTTTGTCATTGAAAGGAATACTGTAATCAACTGTTTAGAATATGGGACATTCTACTTACCCTTTAAGGGGCATAATCAAGTGGCAATGGCCTGGTACCAAAATGCCTTCTGAGTAGGGCAGGTCTTTTTCATCACAGAGCTTGTATTTGGCTTAGTGTAATATGCAATTTGGGTCAGAGCTGAATTGCTCAGACTATAGGGGTGGCACTGAGCTTTCTCTGCTGTATTGCCATGCAGTGTTGAGCTTGCCTTCTCCATATTTGCTGACCAAATAAAGGTACTTGAAAAGTGGCACATGATCATTTCTCTGCCCAGGTCCCAACTCGTAAGAAGGACATATTATATAATATTTCTGAGATACAGATAATTATGACAGAGAGGAGTAAAGGATACAGGAAATATATCCACCACCCATCATATTCCAGAACAATTTTATTTCATTCCTCAGCACTCCTTTCCTCTTCCTGAGGTAACTAATATGTAGGAATTACATTGGGAGACTAACAGATACAGGTTCCTTGGCAGCACCCAAGAAAAGTTTGATTCTATTGTTAGGTCTGGGAATCCATGCGTCTTAGAAGCTACTCAGGTAGTTGTCATATGCAGGCAAAAGGGGGAAGCTCAGTCTGAAAATGCCCTTCGAGGCAAAAAAGCTAGTTCACAGAGTGTGGCCTCTGGCAGTCTTCCATGGGCTCAGGAGATGTTTTGGTAATTCTCAAACAAAAAACATTTAAACATTTTGCATATTTATATTTCATAAATTCAAACTGTAGTTCATGATTTTTCCACAATTTCTCTATATTATTCATAAAAATTGCTTTCTTAAAGGGGGCGCATGAACCATAGGTCTGTTTGATCAGTTAATCTTGACTAATATTCTGTTAACCTGAAGCAGTTTGGGCTCATAAGCATGTTTTTACATCACTCTGGGTTTTTGTTTGTATGTGTTAAATTTACATGTTATTGGTTTCTTTTGTGTAATTTTATATTTTCACCATAAAATAAATAATTCAAAGGCTTAAGAGTGGATTATTGAATGTAAAAGTAGTTGAAAACATTAGTACACAAATACTTCAACTCAAAATAATTTTTTTTTCCCATTTTTTTGTCTTTTTTCATGTCCGGCAACGGATCACAACCCTCAGTGTCGCGCCCGTACCGGACCGGGACCGGCAACGGGATCGCAACCCTCGGTGTTGCTCCCACACCTCGCTCAGCCAGTGAGCGGGAACCGGTCTGTATGTGGGATCCGAACCCTCGGCAGGAGCGCCGCCACACTCACAAGGGGCGCACTGTAGCAGTGCGCCACCGGGCCGGCCCCAAAATAATTTTTTAAACAAAGTGAAAAGCTTCTATTCAAATGATTGGTAAATGTGATGATTTTGTGTAACTAAGTTAAAAAAAAAGTATAGAAAAGAAATACAACCACAAATCTCTAATAACTGATTTTTATTGGATTGCTAACTTGCCCCTTGTGTATTTTTTAATGAAACTTTATCAAATACTATCTGCAGTACAAGGGAAATATTTTATGTCTATTTTTTTTCCTTCACTTCTGGCAATAAAATCTGGCCACAGGGGTGGGCATGTGGTCTAGGCTTGATGATCAAAATAATCTATCCCCCTGGCAACTGTTTGTGTTTCCAACAGGAACATGTGACCCATACTGAGACAACCAGTGTCTCCTCCATGGTTTTTATCTACATATAGACACCAGAGGAGGATTCTATTACTCTGGAATTGCAAATCACAAGGATTATGCATCCATTAGGCTTCCACATGTAAAGAACCTACCTGAAAATGAAGCCAACAGAAAAATGCAAAGAGGTGGCACAGAAGAGACAGAGGCCTGACAATGTCCTTTAAGAACCTGAATACAATGACCCTCAACTTTTCTGCACTCTTTCTGCACTTTTCAATTATAAGTTAATACATTCCTTCCCACTCTTCCTTGGGCTAATTTGAGGTGGATTTCTGTCACCTGTGTAAATGTCCTGTCTACTATAGAGGACTAAAGCCATCAAAGATTTTTATATTGTCAAAGATTTTTATATTGTCACACATAATATAATCACCTTTCTGTTAATGCAATCAACTTTTCTCCAAAGTAAGAAAAAGATGTTGCCCTTTAGTACAAACTTGATGAAATTTATTAATAAGATTTTTCTAAAAAGGCTAAAATTACCAAGGTATCATTTGGAATTGCACTGCTCATAGTGAAAAAAGATACAGCTCCAACCACTGGCAAGAAGTTTATAAAGGTGACCACAGGCTAATGACATATATGGTTAGTACTAAATCAGAACAAACTCTTAGCAGAATTCCTAGAACGAATGATATTGTTACACAAACATAGTGTCAGTAGCATATGATGTCAATGAACTGCTGTGTACTGGAACATACTTTGCTTTATAGTAGGTTGAAATGATTGGTATGCAGACTGTGCATGAGTTCTGGCACCTGTGCAGCCTGTATAAGAGGTTGAACCACTTGATGGTTTTTTGCATCTGGTTGTCATTGAAAACTTGTGCTGTACGGGAAGAATTTTCATATAATTTTACATTTAGGTCTTTAATCCATTTTGAGTTAATTTCTGTATATGGTGTTAGGTAAGGGTATTAGTCTGTTTTTGTGTTGCTATAACAGAATACCTAAAACTGGGTAATTTATAAAGAAAAGAGGTTTATTTGGCTCATGATTTTGGGATAGCTCAATCTGTTTCAGACCTCAGGCTGCTTCTACTCATGATGGAAAACAGCAGGCTGATTCTGGGATAGCTCAATCTGTTTCAGACCTCAGGCTGCTTCTACTCATGATGGAAAACAGCAGGCAGCCGGCAGGTACGAGCAGATCACATGGCAAGAGGAAGCAAAAGAGAGAGAGAGTTGGGAGGTGCCAGGGTCTTCTTAACAACCAGCTCTCATGGGAACTAATAAAGTGAGAACTCACTCACTACCTCCACCCCCCAGGGAAAGCATTAATACTTTCGTGAGAGATCTGCCCCCATGGCTCAAACATTTCCCAACACTGTCACATTGGGGATCAGATTTCCACCTGAGTTTTGGGGGGACAATAGCATCCAAACTCTATCAGTAAGAGTCCAACATTATTCTTTCCCATGTGCATATTCAGTTTCCCCAATACCATTTGTTGAAGAGACTGTTCTTTCCTCACTGGGTAGTCTTGGTACTCCTGTTGGAAATCATTTGGCCAGATAGGCCAGGGTTTATTTCTGGGCCTTCTGTTTGGTTCCACTGGTCCATATATCTATCTTTATGTCAGTACCACACCATCTTAATTACTGTTGTTCTGAACTATGTTTGGGAGTCAGGGAGTATGAGGCCTCCAACTTTGTTCTTTTTCAATACTGTTTAGGCTATTCAAGGTCCCTTGAGATTCGATATGAATTTTAGGATGGCTTTTTCTATTTCTTCAAAAAATGCCATTGAGATTTTGATAGGGATTGCACTGAAAATGCATCTGCAGATCACTTTGGGTGGTAAGTCTTCCAATCCACAAGCATGGATGTCTTTCCATTTATTTATATATTTTTTTATTTCTTTTCGCAGTGTTTTATAGTTTTCAGAGTATGAGTCTTTCATCTCCTTGATTACATTTACTCCTGAGTATTTTTCCTTTTTGATACCATAGTAAATGGATTGTTTTCTTCATTTCATTTTTGTATCGGTCATTGCTATTGTATAGAAATGCAACTGATTTTTAAGTGTTGATTTTGAATCCTAAAACTTTGCTGAATTCATTTATTAGTTCTAACAGTTTTTTGGCAGACTCTTGAAGGTTTTCTAAATATAAAATTATGTCATCTGTGAACAGAGATAATTTTACTCCCTTTCCAACTGCATTTCTTTTATTTCTTTTTCTTGTCTAATTGCTCTGGTTAGAATTTCCAATACTATGTTGAATAGTAGTGGTGAGGGTGGGCATCTTTGCCTTGTTTCTGATCTTAGAGGAAAAGTTTGTAATTGTTGCCTGTCAAATATGATATTAGCTGTGGGCTTTTCATATATGGCTTTTATTACTTTGAGGTAGTTTCCTTTTATTCCTGGTTTATTGTGTGTTTTTATCATGAAAGAATGTTAAATTTTGTCAAATGCTCTTTCTTCATTGATTGAGATGATCATGTGGTTTTTATCCTTCATTTTGTTACTGTGATGCATTATGCTGATTAATTTTTATATGTTGAATCATCCTTGTATTCCAGGTATAAATACCATTTGGTCATGGTGTATGATTCTTTTAATGTGCTGTTAAATTCAGCTTGCTATTATTTTTTTGAGGGTTTTTGCATCTCTATTTATCAGGAATATTGGCCTGTAATTTTTTTTTCTTGTAGTGTCCTTGTCTGGCTTTTATATCAGGGTAATGCTGGTCTCATAGAATGAATTTGCAAGTGTCCCCTCTTTTTCTATTCTTTGGAAGAGTTTGAGAAGGGTCAATGTTAATTCTTCCTTAAATGTTTTATAGAATCATCTAGTAAAGCCATTTGGTTCTAGGCTTTTCTTTGTTTGGAGGTTTCTAATTACTGTTTCAGTGTCCTTCTAGGTATAGGTATTGCCTTGAGTTGAATGTCCCCCCAAAACTTAATCCCCACCGTGACTGTTAAGAGGGTGGGAAATCCTATTATGGTAATTGCAAGGTGGGGACTTGAAGATGCGATTAGATTCTAAGGACCATTTCTAGTGAATGACTTAAAAATGGTAGTCACGGGCATGCTTCTGAGGGGTTTACAAGGAGAGTGCAGGAGTAGCTATCTCTCTCTCTCTGTTTCACCATTTTAACAATATGATACTCCATTTTCACTGTCACCAGCCCCAAGGTTCTCACCAGATCTGTTCCCTGGACTTTGGACTTCCCAGCCTCAGAAACTGTAAGCAAATAAATTTTATTTTCTTTATAAAATACCCAGTTCCATATATTTTATTACAAGGAACAGAACAGAAATGGACTAATACAGATATGTTCAGATTTTTTTTTTTTTTTTTTTTTAAAGATGACCGGTAAGGGGATCTTAACCGTTGACTTGGTGTTGTCAGCACCACGCTCAGCCAGTGAGTTAACCAGCCATCCCTATATGGGACCCGAACCCAGGGCCTTGGTGTTATCAGCACCGCACTCTCCCGAGTGAGCCACGGGCTGGCCCAGATATGTTCAGATTTTTTTTTTTTTTTAAAGATGACCGGGAAGGGGATCTTAACCGTTGACTTGGGGTTGTCAGCACCACGCTCAGCCAGTGTGTTAACCAGCCATCCCTATAGGGGACCCGAACCCAGGGCCTTGGTGTTATCAGCACCGCACTCTCCCGAGTGAGCCACGGGCTGGCCCAGATATGTTCAGATTTTTTATTTCTTCATGATTTAGTCTTGATAGGTTATACATTTTTAGGAATTTATCCATTTCATCTAGGTTATGTGATTTGTTAGTTATAATTGTTCATTGTAGTACCTTATAACTCTTTTTATTTATGTGACATCAGTTGTAATGTATCCTCTTCCATTTCTAATTTTAGCTTTTGAGTCTTCTCTTTTTTCCCTTTAGTCTAGCTAAAGGTTAGTTACTTTTTTTTGATCTTTTCAAAAAATCAACTTTTAGTTTTATTGATTTTTTTCTGTTGTGTTTAATATGTCCTCTATTTCATTCATCTCTGTTCTAATCTTTATTGCTTTCTTCCTTTTGCTGACTTTGGGTTTTGTTCTTCTTTTTCTGGTTCCTTGAGGTATACAGTTAGGTTGTTGATTTACAGTCTTTTTTCTTTTTACATGTAAGTGTTTACCACAATAAACTTTCCTCTTAGTACTGCTTTCTCTGCATAAGAAACTTCCATTCCATAAGTTTTGATATGTTGCATTTTAGTTTTCCTTTTTCTTCAGATATTTTCTAAATTCCCTTGTGTTTTCTTCTTTGACCCATTTGTTGTTGAAGAGTGTATTGTTTAATTTCTACATATTTGTGGATCTTCCTGGTTTTCTCCTGGTATTGATTTCTAGCTTTACTTCATTCCATTATTTATGAGTGGGTTTTTGAAAGTGGCTTGATAATACCAGTAAAGAACTTTTCTATGATTTCAAATGGCTTGCTCAAAGCTTGTATAACAACAATATAGTCAATATCTGTAAAAACCTGAAACTATCACTTTAAGGCCAAAACATTATTAGATACTTAGATATCAGGATTTCTTTAAAAGGATAAACAGAAAGTAAATGGCTTAAAAGTCAGGAGTTTGACACTTAGCAACATTTAGTCTGTTTTTTATTTTACTCACTATAAAAACACAACCAAATACTACAATAAAACATAAAAAAATACTCTCTAGAGAAGAAAGCAACAAATATCAGGCTGTTTGTACAGTACCACTTGCCACATGTGGCTATTGAATGTTTGAAATGTGACTAGTGCAACCAAGGAGCTAATCTTTAATTTAATTTAAATTTAAACAGCCACATGTGACTAACGGCTATTACATTGTACAGTACAACTCTAAAACAAGAGAAGTAATATGCCCCTCATTATTCTGGGCTGATTGATCACATTTACACTAAAGCTTTCAATTTTTTGAGGTGAGAGATGAGTTGAAAGATATGTTGTAGAGGCATATAGACAAATGTTAGTGCAGTTGAAGAGTAACGGTAAGAAAATTAGAAATGGTATTATATCAGAACTAGGTTGAAGGAATTTGAGGTGGCCTTCGAGGTGGGAAAATGACAACTCATTTAAGCAATTAATAGTTCAATGGTTGGAAGAATAATTAGATTTATTTTGAAGGTTTTTCATAGAAAGAATTAGAATCAATGGATAGCTCGATGCAAAGAAGAAATTTCTAACGTGAGTTCCCTTATTTGAAGGAGTCTAGTCCTAAACTGTATGACCTGGCCTTTGTACTGATGTTACAGCATTACAATTTCACTCCTCTCACTAAGAAACACAGTCCAAACCGGGGAATCACCCTTGAAAACAATATTTCCACTCTTGGGATCTAAAGCATATTAATGGAAAGGGTGGATATTTTTATAATGAGAGGAAGATTTAGAGACAAAGCTTAGGAAGACATTTGAGGTCCTCTGGAGAGGATTTTACAACATATATTTAGGGTCAGTAAGAATCAGGGATTCAAGGTCTGTACATTGACATAGTACTAAGTTAATTTCTCACAATGAGCTTGTGAGTTTTGGATTGTGATCCAAGATTCTTACTGGAATCTAGCTAACCACTGATTACGAAATTCCAAATAATTTTCTTAAACAAGAAGACTGCTATTATGATATGACTAAGTTTTTGCCTATAGATTACGTCTTGTCTAAACTTGAATCATTTAAACCATGCACTTATGGGTTGTACATTTCTTAAAATTAAATTGTGGGTGGTGATAATTTGCTATTCAGTCATCATGTTCATCTCTGGAGATATGCCTTTGTGTTTGGTTTCCTCTTCCAAGCAGCATTATTCACAATAGCCAAAAGGTGGAAACAACCCAAATGTTCATCAGCA
>NW_007727189.1:447308-449877 GCF_000696425.1 Galeopterus variegatus
AGCTTGTGAGTTTTGGATTGTGATCCAAGATTCTTACTGGAATCTAGCTAACCACTGATTACGAAATTCCAAATAATTTTCTTAAACAAGAAGACTGCTATTATGATATGACTAAGTTTTTGCCTATAGATTACGTCTTGTCTAAACTTGAATCATTTAAACCATGCACTTATGGGTTGTACATTTCTTAAAATTAAATTGTGGGTGGTGATAATTTGCTATTCAGTCATCATGTTCATCTCTGGAGATATGCCTTTGTGTTTGGTTTCCTCTTCCAAGCAGCATTATTCACAATAGCCAAAAGGTGGAAACAACCCAAATGTTCATCAGCACATGAATGGATCAATAAAATGTGGTACATACATACAGTGGAATATTATTCAGTCTTAAAAAGGAAAGAAATGCTGACACATGCTGCAACACAGGTGAACCTTAAAGACACTGTGTGAAGTGAAATAAGCCAGACACTGAAAGACAAATACTGTATGATTCCACTTATATGAGTGCTATGGTTTGGATGTGGTTTGTCCCCACCAAAACTCTTGTTGAAGTTTAATTGCCAGTGTGGTAGTGTCAGGAGGCAGTGTCTACTGGGAGGCATTTGGGTCATGGGGTTTCACCTTCATGGTTGGCTTGGTGGGTGACTCTCCATACTGGATTTGTTCTCCTGGCAGGGTATTAATTCCCACCACAGTGGGTTGTTAAAAAGATTATGACTTCTTCAGTTTCTCTCTCTCGCTTCCTCTCTTGCCATGTGATGTCTTTGCACATGCCCACTCCCTTTCCACTTCCCACCATGAGTTGAAGCAGCATGAGGCCCTCACCAGCTGCTCGGTCTTAAAGTTGTCAGCTACCAGATTCACGATACAGTAAATCTCTTTTCTTTGTAAGTTACCCAACCTCAGGTATTCTGTTACAGCAACGGACTAAGACAACGAGCTACCTAGAATAGTCAAATTCAAAGAGACAGGAAATATGATTGTGGTTGCCAGGGGCTGTGGGTAGGAGACTATGGGGAGTTACTGTTTAGTACAAAGTTTCTGTTTGGGATGATGAAAAAGTTCTGGAGATCCAGCCTGATGATGGTTGCACAACACTGTGAATGTACTTCGTGCCATGGAATTGTACACTTAAAATTGTTTAAATGATAAATTTTATGTTTTATATATATTTAACTACAATAAAAAAAATTTAATTTGAGTTTTCCATACCTTAGACTGCACTAAACTATCCTTGCAGTATATGTGAGGGNGGGAGCGCCACCACACTTCCCAAGCGGCGCACTGTAGCAGTGCGCCACCGGGCCGGCCCAAATCTCTTTTCTTTGTAAGTTACCCAGCCTCAGGTATTCTGTTACAGCAACGGACTAAGACAATGAGCTACCTAGAATAGTCAAATTCAAAGAGACAGGAAATATGATTGTGGTTGCCAGGGGCTGTGGGTAGGAGACTATGGGGAGTTACCGTTTAGTACAAAGTTTCTGTTTGGGATGATGAAAAAGTTCTGGAGATCCAGCCTGATGATGGTTGCACAACATTGTGAATGTACTTCGTGCCACAGAATTGTACACTTAAAATTGTTTAAATGATAAATTTTATGTTTTATATATGTTTAACTACAATAAAAAAAATTTTAATTTGAGTTTTCCATACCTTAGACTGCACTAAACTATCCTTGCAGTATATGTGAGGGCATCTACAGAGAATGGCTATTTTTCTTCTAGCAAATGTAGTTTAAGAACAGGTCAATCTGATTTCCAATCACATAACTAGGTGGATGAGCATTATTAGTGAAATAAGCAATTGTCATGTCCCAGGCATCAATAATACCCACATTGAGATCAACAAAAATATCCCTCATAACAAGATTCTGGATATAGCCGTGAAAGTCACTAAACATCTCTACATTTTGGTGTACGTCCCTGGTGTTTTCAGTTTTAAGTATTACCTTGGTCCCTGGGCTTCTCAAGAATAGACGTTCAATGGCCTTTTGAATATTGATGGCCCTATGGATGAAAATACTGATGGGAAAGGGTCTGAAGTGTTGACCAAGGGTAATGACAATGATTGTGTCATTGTCTCCTGCTATCCGGTCAATTTCCCGTGAGATATAATTTTCATCTTTCACTGAGAACAGGTTTTTGGTAACAAATGGATGACTATGTTTTTTCCATTGAATCCAAGTATGTCTTTCAACATCCAGAAGAACATGTGTTTTAAAGATCCCGGTTCCATGGTGATCAAAATATTTTAAGGCTGATAAAAAACAAATCAATAAATCTTTTAACAAAAGGAAAATGATATAATTTTAAAATTCACACAGCATCTGTAAAATCCTAACCAAAATTACTTCTAACTAGAGCCTTGCCACCTATGCAAGGTAGAGAATTTTACCAGATGCATTAAAATCTTAACAAAATTTTGAACTTGTTATCAAAATACATGAAGAGGGAAAAAATGGTAACATTTGTGAATAAAAAATAAAATTTAACTTTTTATTAAAAGCCCCAAACCAAAAGTTTGGCAAGTGAAAAAATAATAGTAAGACAAATGTCAGAAAAGAAAAGCAA